>NC_045951.1:15454545-15757575 GCF_004382195.2 Drosophila sechellia | reverse complement strand
GGAATTACGATGTAAAGAAAAAAAAAACAAAATATGAAATGAAATCTATGTAAACCAAATTGTAGAGAAATTATTGTTTTCATTTTGAATTGGCTGCAGCTAATCTTGATTTCGGATTTTAGCGGGATACATTTTGAATTTTAAATTTATAACCTAACGATCGATGAACCTGAAGTTATCGATAACCAATTTCAGTCTGGCAACAACGGGCGATCGTGTATTTTCAAGTGCAACTCTGGTCGAGTGATTGCGGTTTATTTAAAATGAGATTGATTAACTTTCATTTGTACGTTCTGAGTTTAGGAAAATCGAAGAGTTAAGAAATGGTCCCATTGCAATGTATATTATAAGCACAATTAAGCAACTCAGAGCTTTTATTATTTAGATATCCAGCCTTATTTATTAGTCTTAACTTTCACAAAATTCTGAAATTTCAAAAATGCGTAATTTTTCAGACAACCCGTGCACCTTGTTGCCCCAAACAGTTTATAATGAAATTATCAAATAGAAGGAAAACGAAAATGGTTTCAAGAACTCTCGATCCATTAAATCAAATTTAAACCACATTTAACCAACAATTTAGATGAGAAATGGAATGCGAGAAACTAGGAAAATATGATAACAAACGCAAAATAATGGAAAACGAAAACACTTTACTACGCCAACAAGTCCTACAAGCCTACATTTTAAATACATAACGATATAGTTCGATGTCTATGGATCAAAGAAGACTTAAAGTAATGCAACCGGAAATAGCCCGAAATATCACAGAACGAAGAGAAAACCGGAGACAATGAATAACTAAATTAAACGCGTAGAATTTAATCACTTAATTAGTTCTAAACAAATTAAGTCCAGCTAAATATGGAAGCGATTGAACTCGTTTGATCGGAGAATCATATACACATTTATACAAACAGGCCTAATTTCAACTACCTCCAAAACTGTTTTTCAAATTAAAAATTAAATTCTAAACGAAGATCAAGTCTACGAATTATGTTTAGCAAAACTAAACGGAAACTAAGTAAATCAAATGAAATGAAACAAATCGATTAAATTATAGTAAATGAATTGATTGAATTACGATTTTTTTAAATTCAAGCAGATCGATTAATTCAATAAATCAACAATCATTGACAAGTAATTAATTTTACACTTTATATATACGATATTTATTACTATATGGTATCTGTACATTTAGATCGAGAATACAAATGAAAGCGCACACAAGCTGCGTTTCGAAAATGCAAAACCGTCGACTGATATATATATATAAACATATATATATAATAAAAGCTAAATAAATAAAGTAAATAACAAGAAAAGTATAGAGATTCATTTGTAAATACACCGCATGCAGGACAATGCGCTGCGGAGCATTATGTTAATGTAACCACACCCAATCCCAAGCAGTTCCTCCAAACTTTTCGAAACCATCCGAGATCAAAATCATCCCATCCACCATCTCCCACTTCCCTGAAAATCGAATTTGATTTCTGATCCCTGCAGGCAAAGTGCACCCAATACTAGCGAAATTTTTTAAAGCGCATTATGCAAAACGTCTAATATACAAAAATCACAATAAAAATCGATATATATCTAAATACATATATTAATATATTAAATATTAATTGAATACCAATTATTGTTGTTGTCTCATATAAAACGAAAAAGCATTAAAAGCGAAAAACAAAAACGGGAAAAATGAAAGCAAATTTAAAATATATTTCCAAAATATATAGAACATAACTTTGAAAACATAAAAACCGTTTTTTCTTTAAGCAAGAAAGTTTGTTGTCAACGGGAAACTTTTGGCTTTGATTGGCACTTATTTTTTGGGTTTGACTGATTGTACGATATGAACCCTAACTACCAACGATGCATCATGCATTGTTGATGTTATCAATAAATAGTAACGAAATTAATGGACATAATGACTCAAAGAAAATTACCACCATAAATTAATCAACGGGAAGTGTTCAAGTGAATCATAAACTGTGCTTAGATTTCACCAACTATAGAAACCCACACGCGCCATCCATTTGCATTAATGATTTGCACAAATCCCACCCAAAAAAAGGGAATTGGTCACTGCCCACACTACTAGTAGGTCGCCTTGAAAGACGGTGAAATTCTCACGTATTTCTTATCAGCCACAATGCAGACAGATTGTGGAAATAACTGAAATAAAACAGCAAATAGTAATTGCCCATCGAGGGGGAAATGGTGGAGAGCAGGTACAAGGCAAGTACAAGCGATCTAGGCGATTGTTTTAACTATTGATAAATGTTAAACATAAGCAAGGGTCGCCCCATGGCACGCGTCCAGTGTTTCCCAGTCCGTCCAACGGTTAACAGCTCCTAAAATTAGCGAATCAAGAGCGCGACCTATCAAACCCAAATTAACGGCAGCCATTAAAAGACATTCCCGAACAGCGGAAAGCAATTAGGCAATCGAATCAGCAATGTCACAGTTGTACGAAATCTCCGAGGTGGCCCAGCAGAACGGCAAGAATGGCAAACCGTGCTGGCTGATCATCAAGGGGAACGTGTACGATGTAACCAAGTTCCTTGGCGAGCATCCTGGCGGCGGCGAAGCACTGCTCGAATACGGCGGCAAGGATGCCACCAAGGCCTTCAAGCAGGCAGGCCACTCCTCCGATGCCGAAAAGGATCTGAAGAACTACAAAATCGGAGAAATCAACTCAGCTGCGCCCATTCAAGTGCAGCCCACGTCCAACGGTGCAGCAAAGCCGGCGGCCAACACAATATCCGGAGATCCCGAACCCGCGAAGAAGAGCTCCTCCGGTTTCTGTTGCTGCTAGTCATAGGTTTACATGTCATTTGATTGATTTATTAACATAGGATGAGGTCGTAGTTAGTTTAGCATAGTTAAATTGTAAATAGTTCTAGGTTTATCTCATAATAGCTACATCATCATGTCCACAATGCTATCCTAAAAAAGATCAACTCTTCTTGAACGATCTGAATAAATTGCAAACAAAGCCGGCGGAGCTGCTCCACCAATTTCAAAAAAATTAAACTAAATACAAATGATGCCTAATCTCTCGGCTCGGCCTCCACGTTTGGCTCGCTGCTGGGGGCAGCAGATTGGAACGTACTGCATGCAGTGTCGAAGTATTCCGTCGTGAAACTAGTCAAGTTTACCGTGTGGTTGCGCAGATAATGATAGAATCTACTCGACTTACGTTCCAGTCCAGCCCGCTCCTTTTCGCTGCGGCATATGGAGCGCAGGGCGGGCTCGAAGTCCAGCGATTTGGCGGAGTCGGAACGGAGAACTCCGTTGCCCAGGTGCTGGAAAATTGAATACCTGGAAAAATTCGGAAGTTTATAAGAAAATAAAATTTCTAATTAGTAAATAGTCTGGGCAATAATTTGATTAATAGGAGTGTTCCTAAGATAGTTATAAGATCGGTCATTTTTATGACAAGTCTATTAGAATTCCGAACGCTATCTTGTGACTAGTGGTTATTATGACTGCTGGATGATAACAAAACCCCGGTTTCCTTTTTCCATCGATTACTACCATGACAGCTAATTAAGTTAGCATTATTAAGCCTTAAAATATGTTTAAGGCAAAATATATATAGATAAAGATAGATATTGTTTTAATAATTTTTTGAGAACCAGAATAAAGATCTTTTGATATTAAGGTGTTTGAATCTTGGCTTAGTTAAAGAGTAACTCATCATTTTAAAAGTCTTACCTCTGACCCGGCTTATCAAACAGATTGTAGGGGCACTCCTTGGTCGCGAGTCCAGTTTGGAGAGCCTGCTCCACCAGCAGGTGACCGATTTCTTCGGACAGATGCCACTGCAAGCGATCACTGCAATCGGAGTCCATCAACGAAGCCGCCGAAATGTTGTCATAGAAGGAAGCCAATGTGGCGAGCGATGAGCTGTGCCCATCGGACTTCTGCCCCGTGGCGCTGCTCAGCCAGGCCTTCTTCGGTGAGCGGGACTTCCGCTTGGCAGCGGTTCTACTTCCCCCGCCCGCTGCCTGCTGCTCCTTTAGCAGCGCCGAACTAGCCATAAGATCGGGGAGATTCAAACGCAAGAGGCTGAAGTCAACGGGAAAGGGTATTCGATACTGGACATTCTGCGGACTTGTGAAGAACTCAAAGAATCTCTGATGGATTCGACTGCCATTGACGGTGGCCAGCCGGCTATTTGAGGATTTGGTTGGTGATTTAGTGCCACCGCCAGTCCTACTCCCAGTTGAATCTCCACCACTCTGAATGTAGAACTGCAGTTCCATCAACGTCTTGCGCAGATTCTGTTGATTGTACAGATACAAGGATATCAATTCGTCCATCTCGATGGGGCAGTTTTCCATTAGCGATAAAACGGCCAGGAATCGGGAGATGTTCAGTGCGTTCGGCGCTTGGAAATGGATTATATTCTGCTGCATTAGACGCTGCAAGTGCGCGCAATTCGGATCCGTGGCAACCACAATAACCGGCCTCTTGGAACTGGCGGCCAAGGTATAAATGGCTTCCGTAAATCCAGCGTCCAAGTTATCGAACAGGATATCCGCATCCTCGATTAGGATCAACGATTTCCGTACTTCGGAAGGAGGTTCCACTGCGGCTGCTTTTGATTTTAATCCACTCTTTTGCAGCTTTTGAAGCAACTGCTGTGAGGATCCTCCACCCGCTTTACTGTCTTTCCTTATCTGATGCGACTGCGTGGCCTCTTGGAGTTCCTGTATCAGCTTCTTGCCCGTCCTCTTCATCCCTGCATTTATCTCCAAGACATTAAAGTTCATGTCGTTGGCTAAAGTGAAAACGGCATTGGTTTTCCCGCTGGATGAAGGTCCCACCAGAACCATCGTGTTGCTACTTGAGCCCATTGATGCCGAATCGTTGCTCATGTCAAAGGTGTCATCCATGCCCTGTGAGTTGCGATTGCTACCACCATTGCCACTCCAGCTGGACAGGAATTCTCTAAGCTCCTGCACTGGCGTCAGATTCACCAGAACCTGTTCGAACAGCAGCGGTTTGTACTTCTCCGTGAAGAGCAGCTCGCCATTCGGAGCGGAAGGCGGTGGTTTCGCCTCCTCTTCGTTCTGTGCCATATTCTGCTCCATTGAACGGCGAGTTCTACGCGTGACTACCAGTGATTCTCCCATTTGCTGTGTATCCTGTGCACTGTCAATGGCGCTGAAGTGGCGATACTTCTCCCTCATCTGATTATAGCACTTAAAGGTGGGAAACCGATCGAAATCATTCTTCCAGAGCTTCACAAAGCCGCGCTTGTTTTCCAGCTGTGGCAAAGTAGCATAGTTGAATTTGTTCAAAGTTTTGCTGGATGTAAAGTCCGCGGGCAGACAGCTGGTGATGCTACTCGCTTTGGAACGTCGTTTGTTGGCGAGTAACGCTTTCGTAACCTCTGAATATTCCTCTTCTGCCCTCAGAGCAAAGGGAAACTCCAGAGGACCACTTTTTGAACCGAAGCTTTCGCAGCCTATATGCGCCAGTCGGGGAAACACTTCATAACTATCTTCGTACATCTGGTCGAGGTTCTTCTGACGGATCTGCTCCTGTCGAATTCTGTCTGGAACTCCGGATTGCAGAAACGCCTGTCGAGCCTTCAAAACCGACGGATCTGGGCTGGGCTTTGGCAATTGACGGACGAATAGCGGCGCTAGTTTCTTTGGTGTGGCAGCTGGATTACTATTGTCTAGGTCAATAATCTCTATAGACTCGTCTGCCTTTTGGGGCTTCGCCTTTTGTTGCTTGCCGGGACTCGTTTCCAGATCGTAATCATAGCGCGCCTTGCCCACACACGATCGTCTTGGTCTTGACGAGGGAGTGGATTCGGCAACAATGGGTGTCTCCTGCTGGCTCTTTCTGCGCAGGGTTCTTCGCTTGGGTGTCTCCATGGGTGGAGTTTCTATTGCAATGATCACCTTTTCAGCCAATTCCTTCGGGGATTCCACTTTGGCAAAGTAGCCCAGCAGGCTGTCACGCTTTTTCGTGGGCGACGAAAGCTTCGAGAGAAACTCCTCTGTTCCTGGATCTTCAGCTTTTGCTTCCACGACCGGGGGCTTCGATTCCTGTGCATCCATGGAACTAATTCGTCGAGAGCGCGGTCGACCTCTTAGACGCTTGACTGTTGGATCCGTGGGTGCCGAGGATGGAGCCGTCACCTCTTTGGGGTCAGTCTTGGTCAGCATTTTCCGCAATCTGGGGAAATGAATTGTTTTATTGCGTTCTGAATCTAATTCTTAATCAAACTCACCTTTTTGCCCTTTGTTCCATCTGCAGCTCAATGAACTCCCCGCGAGCTTCGTCCGCCAGTCTTCTCTTGGCTCCACCCTTGCGTTCGTTCCATTCCTGGAGGAGTAGCTTCCGCTTGGTAGTCGGCGTTGCTGTCTCACTGCCGACCTCTTGATCCGCGGGAGATTCTGCGCCACCTTCATTAACACCCAGAGAGCGATTCCGAGCATTCATCATGAACTCGAAGACATTGGTGGTTGGCTTCGGTTTGGCTGTGCTCACCGGGGAAGCAGCCACGTTCTCCGGCTTGCCCGCCTTAGCGAAGTGCTTTATGATGCTCTGATTGTCGGCCACCGGAGTGCTGGACTTGAGCGGACTGGACCGCCGCCGACCGTTCTTGAGACCGTTTTCTTGGGAGGATTTCTCGCGCAGTGGCTGCGGTTTCTCCTTGGCATTCGCCTTGGTCTCTTCGGTGGTGCTTTTCTGATCCTCCATGAGTGCTGCGCGGCGCTTCTCCTCCCGCTTTCGCTTATGCTTCTCCCGATGCTTCTGCTTCACCGAGTTCAGCACTTCCTCCATGTTCTGGAGTATCAGTTTGGATTTAGCGCTGGGCGGTGCTCTCAGAACGAACGGGGATGTGGGCTCGACAGGATCCGTGGGCCCATTTTTGGAGGGAGTTCCTGGTGGACTCGCAGTGGTGGTTGTGCGTGCAATGTGCTCACTTGTAAGACAATTTACATCGGTCATTTTTGTGGGTCTCTTTTGCTGATTTCTTTTTTGGTTTAGGTTTAATGCATATTGCTGAGTGTGTGCGTGTGTTTGTGTATAATGTGGTTTTCTTTTGTAAGATCTAAGTACTTAAGCAATTGATATATCTACAGATAATACGAAAGCCAAACTCAAAAGATCGCAAATGAAGATCGGGGGCAAAGCAAAAACATGACAACAATACAATAATAATGAGATCTACCTTCGCAGCGACTTTTCGTTTTTCGTATTTGTTACACTCCCGCACACGCACACACACTGCCGCGATCGCACTGGCTTCCCGTTGATCGCGATCCTCTTTCTAACGGTGCTTGGGCCTCAATATATTAATACTTTCCGATGTCTACGTTATGCGCTAAATATCATTTTATACAAGTTTGATTAAGGTACAAATTGTTAGCACAATGTGCTGTGGGGAAAAAAGGCGCGAAGAAACAGTGTTGGTAAGCGGTGGAGGGGTAACGATTCCAGCACTGTCGGTCAGGCAGTAATTCAGTCTCCCAGTTTGCTTTTTATTAATTTGTTTGTAAATTTATATTTTTATTCAAGTAAAGTAAGATAGTCTAATATAATACCCAGATTGGATTACAGATACTTTTAAAAAAGGAGAAACAGTATAATTATAATAGACCCATTAGTAGAGTACAAATTTATAGGTGTAAACAAAATGAAATACATTTGTAAGAACCACATAATATTTAATTATAGTTTATATATTATTATTATATTCATTAAAATTATTTTTTTTCTTAGCTTAATTTTACACATTATATTTAATAGTTTTATTAAATATTCCACATAAAAAATAAAATGTTGTTCCTATTTAAATTACCGCAGCTGTTGGTGGTATATTTAAGTGACCTGATACGTATTGGTATTATTGGAACTTTTCCAGATTTGGTCACACTGCCCTTTACACTGTTTTGGTTTTCGTGAAAATGTCCACATACTACTTTGTTATTGTGGGGCAAAATGATAATCCCATTTACGAGAAGGAATTCAGCACCGTGAACAAGGAACTAAGGGTATGTAGGCCGGGGCAATTTCTCATGAAATCGAGTAAATACTTTCTCCTTCTGCAGAAAGAGGACCACAGACACCTCACCCAGTTTATTGCCCATGCCGCCTTGGATTTGGTAGATGAGCACAAATGGAAGACGGCCAATATGCAACTGAAATCCATTGATAGATTCAATCAGTGGTTTGTTTCGGCCTTCATCACAGCCAGCCAAATAAGATTCCTCATCGTTCATGACAACAAAAACGACGAGGGAATCAAGAACTTCTTTAACGAGATGTATGACACGTATATCAAACACTCCATGAATGCCTTCTATCGCATCAACACACCCATTAAATCTCCGATGTTTGAAAAGAAGTCGGAGATCTTTGGCCGGAAGTTTTTGTTATCCTAAATTTGTTAAAACCTGTAGCCAATAAGTAACTGTTTAATATAAAACTTGAACTAATTTAAAAGAATAACTACTCTTCACTCTGTGAATCATTTTTGTTTTTCAGATCATACTGTTGAGAAGACCCGCAACCATTGAGTAATCTAGTTTACATTTTATTTAATTTATTTAGAAAAGCAGCCTAGGTTAACATTGATGGACTTGTTTTATTCACTTTTTACTCAATGCGCCCTCGAATCAAATCTAAAACGATTTAACGCCCGTCTCCAGACGACAGTCCCAGACTGGAGTAAATTAGATGTGTGGGTTGAATAGATGAACAACGCATGGAATCAATTTGAAACTAAAGCAACAAAATATACGGAATTTGTAATGGGTCTTTGCAAAGAAATCTCTTGGTGGTGGCGAGGAAACCGTCCGTCCCGCAGCTTAGTGCTTCTTGTTCTTTCCAGAGCGCTCGTATTTGCTCTTGGACTGGTGCCACAGACCCAGAGGAATGGCCAGGGAGGGCAGAGTCATCACGGCGAAGGCCACCCAGTCGAAGAAGTGGGAGGAGAAGCGCTTGTTGTACTCGTTCAGGTTGACAATTCCACCCTCACCGGGCTCAGAGCTGACCGCCAGTTGGAGCTGCAAGAATTGTTGGGTATTAGGTTGAATATTCTGTACAAAATATCGGTGGGTGTATAACAGATAGGCAATAGATTCTTTGATGAACTGGTAACGGGCATTTTTACAAGTCTGATTGTTGTGTATGCATTCACTTATTAGTTAAGAATATTTTAAACTAAATCATTTTAGCATGCTTGGGTAGAGATTTCTGTAACACTGAGATTAGATAAGATTCTTCAGGGCAGACATCTAGATGTGATGCCCCTCATTCAGCTATAACTCACCGTCTCCGACTCCTCGACAGCCTTGTAGGACACCTCGGCGGCGGTGAAGTTGAAGTAGCCGAAGGCCTTGGGCCTCACCACCAGGACATGGGTGAAGTTGGTTTGGGGAGCGATCCTGTCAACCACGGCGGTAGGCTGTCCTCCAACCACATCGAAGGCCTCCGGGTGGAAGCCAGAGTCTACCAATCGCACCTTGGTGGCGGCACCGCTGCCCACGTTGAAGATGGTGTAGCGCACCAACAGGTCGCTCTTCTCCACCAGGTACTTGTTCAGGATCTGCTTGGAGACGAGGAGACGGGCACGGGTCTCGTCCTCCGACAGGCAGGTGCTAAACACCGCGCACAAGGCGAACAAAGTCAGCAGGTGCTTGAACATTCTGCAATAACAGATAATATGATTTATTTTCACGTTTCACTTTTTTTGTTGACGTGGAAGGGTCGCCGAAAAACGAGCGGCACAAAAGGGCGACCACTTTTCCGGTGTAGTTTCCAGCCATTCACGCATCATTGCTGTTCCATGCGCACGTTTAGCATATACGTGCACATTTTAATTCATCATTTAACTACTTACTTTGAATTTGGTGATTTCTTTCTCGAGTATTTCAGTGCAACTAAACAGCAGTCGTAGCAGGCAGCCGCTTTCTCGGTTCGTGACGTGGAATGGATTCGCTGTCAAACTTCGTGCGTCAGTGGTGCCAGGGCTACATCAACATATCGATGTATCTGCTGGCTGTCGGCAGTATATTAATACCAAAACCATAATATTTTCGTCGGTTATGAACTCACACAACTAAATTTTTTTCTGAAATTTCTAAGGTTTAATTCATTTTTTTATCAGAAGTTTATATTTTTAGTTTGAGTTAGTATTGACTTGCCACAAAGGTACACACTAAAACCTTTGCTAAATTAAATTATATTGAAATCGGTTTCAGATTGATTTCTACAAAGCTTAATTTAGCTTTAAACTAAAAATTAAGACATGTTTTTTATTTTGTATTCATGTATTATTTAGTATAAATTTAAATTGCATGCAAAAGCAGTAAGACAGTATGAAATTGTAATTATTTTTGAATTTTAATTATTTTTGAATAGCGCACAACTACTCGAGGAGATTCGGCAACTCCTCGCCCCAGCGTCTGTTAATACGATGTTAACAAGCAGCAGCTGTTGTTTAAAACACTATAAACAAATGTAAACAAAACTTTTTTTATGCCTTTTATGACTTTAACTAATGCTTCGCTAAGCGCTTTTTAGATAGTTAGTCATTTTATCTGGTTTTGTTTGTACATACATTTGTATTTGGCATACATTTCGATTAGAACAGCTGTTAGCCGGCACCCGGGAATGCCCTTGAATGACATTGCACCCTACATCAAGGTACTCGGCCTCTCAGTTCGCCAATGCATCATGATAAAATTACCTCAAATCACGATAAAGAAATGAAATTCAAGGAGGCAACAGTTGATAACTGGATTAATGGGTTATTCAACATTTTAAAGACACACCCCCAACACTAGATTACGACTGACTAGCAGCACGCACCAATGATAGAGGTTATCTTGATCGCCATGACCGAACCGATTTGGCTTATCAGTGGGAGGCGAATTTCGCTGTGCTATGCTTGACACTCAATTTTCATCGCACGCAACCGCGGTTCAGTCGTCCAGTTGGAATTCAGCCAGCAGCCGGAAAACTCCAGTGACATGTCGCTAACGGTGGAAATTGTTGCCACAAAGCCCTACGAGGGTCAGAAGCCAGGAACCAGTGGATTGCGCAAAAAGGTAAGGTCTTCAGATGGAGGAAAAGCTCGCACTTGCATTTCATAACTTCTGAAATCCTTTCCGAAACTCAGGTTAAGGTTTTCACCCAGCCCAACTACACGGAGAACTTTGTCCAGGCCATCTTGGAGGCCAATGGAGCTGCTCTGGTTGGTTCCACCCTTGTAGTCGGTGGCGATGGGCGTTTCTACTGCAAGGAGGCTGCCGAGCTAATTGTACGGCTATCCGCTGCCAATGGCGTCTCCAAGCTGCTGGTGGGTCAGAACGGCATCCTGTCCACCCCCGCCGTATCCAGTCTGATTCGTCACAACAAGGCTTTGGGTGAGTTCAATGCAGGCAGCCTGTGCTCGTAAAGATTTTAATTGATAAGATCTTCACACAATCAACGGGTGGCGGCTGTTCGTTGACAGAGGTCCCTGGGGTCGAATAATAACTATGGATTCAATCGGTTAACAGAGAATTGAATCGGGTAAAATTGGTTTAGGGACTCGGGCAATAGCAAATTAGACCACCTTTTTATAAAGTTGTATACTAATTTGAAATACAAATTTGCTATCTATCTTATATTAACAAAGGAGCATATGTCAAGCTTACATTATTATTTCGCAATATATAAGCAATATTGCAAAATCTCTATTATCTTAATAATGTCAAATATTTAAATGAAAGCTTTTGTACTTACTCAAACATTTTATCCACAATAATGGGCGCCTCTTTGGAATATAAAATTGTTTTAGAATATGCACGATTTAAAAATGATTTTTTAAACTTTATAGGCGGCATTGTTCTGACTGCATCCCACAATCCCGGTGGTCCAGAGAATGATTTCGGCATTAAGTTTAACTGCGAGAACGGAGGACCTGCCCCGGATGCGTTCACCAACCACATCTACAAGATCACCACCGAGATCAAGGAGTACAAGCTAGTGCGCAACCTGCAGATCGACATCTCAAAGGTTGGTGTAACCTCGTTTGACATCGCCGGAAAGCCCTTTACCGTGGAGGTGATCGATTCGGTGGCCAACTATGTGCGCCACATGGAGGAGATCTTCGACTTTGCCAAGCTGAAGGACTTCGTCAGTGGCAAAGCCACTGGAAAGCCTCTGAAGATGCGAATCGATGCAATGAATGGAGTAACTGGCTCTTATGTGCGGGAGATCTTCCTGAACCGCTTGGGTGCCACTGAATCCTCGGTGGTCCACACCACTCCACTGCCCGACTTTGGTGGTCTGCATCCTGACCCAAATCTCACATACGCCAAGGACCTGGTTGATACTGTCGCCCAGGGAGACTATGACATTGGAGCTGCCTTCGATGGAGATGGTGACCGCAACATGATCATTGGCAACAAGGCGTTCTTCGTAACTCCCAGCGATTCGCTGGCAGTGATTGCCCACTACCTGGAGGCCATACCGTACTTCCAAAAGAATGGTGTTCAAGGATTCGCCCGCAGTATGCCAACTGCATCCGCTGTGGATTTGGTGGGCAGAAAGTTGGGCAAGGAGGTGTTTGAGGTTCCCACTGGATGGAAGTACTTCGGCAATCTCATGGACGCCGGAAGGTTGTGTCTGTGCGGAGAGGAGAGCTTTGGAACTGGCTCCAATCACATACGCGAAAAGGATGGCATCTGGGCGGTTTTGGCTTGGATCTCTGTGATGCAGCACACAGGTAAAGGCATCGAAGACATCCTGAAGCAGCACTGGTCTGTCTATGGACGCAACTATTTTACCCGCTACGATTATGAGGAGTGCGCTTCCGATCCTTGCAACGAGATGGTGGCCACCATGGAGAAGACCATAACTGCTCCAGAGTTCGTCGGCAAGTGCTATTCCAGCGGCGGAAAAACCTACAAGGTCAAGGAGGCCGACAACTTCAGCTACACAGATCCCGTCGACAAGTCAGTGGCCACGAAACAGGGTCTGCGCATTGTGTTCGAGGATGGCAGCCGCATTGTGGTGCGCCTCAGTGGAACTGGAAGCTCGGGAGCAACCGTTCGGTGAGTCACGATGAGATTTAATCAAATAATTGCGTTCAATATTCGATGAATTGTGCCTTTTCAGCTTGTACATTGATTCCTATGAGAAGGAGAACGTTTTGGGTCAGGCCAGCGTGATGCTGAAACCCTTGATCGACATCGCCCTGGAGATCTCTCAGCTGCCCAAGTTCACTGGACGCAACGCACCCACGGTCATCACGTAAAGAGTTCCTGTCGGCGAAGGAACACTGAGATTACCAACCCATCCAACTACAATCTCCACTTGTACCTCAGCGAGGCATTTCCTTGTTATGTTTTCGGATTTATTAAAGTTTGTGTAGCCCAAACCTGTTGGCTAGTTTTCATTTTAGCGGTGTGGATAGATACTCGTACTCGCTGAGTATCATATTGGGAATACGCTGCTCCAGAACTCTGAGTGGCAAACGAGCAATGCGTATGAAGGCTAGCAGAAAGTGCAGGGCGGTGATCACCTCGGGACCCAGGATTTCTTTATCCCTAATAAAGAAATAGTGTATATGATCTTATATTCCTGGATTATCTTGTATGTAGCGTACTTACAGTAACTGAGCCTCCGATACAGTCACCACGTACTGACTCATATAGGATATATACAGCATCTTGACATTTTTGTGGAACTGCTGCAAGATCGTTACTAGACCCACAATAAAAGGCACATTATCAATGTTATCTTTGGCTGATTTTGGCAACAGACAATCGGTAATCGTGGAATGCTGCATACGACCCAAATGGGCAATGGTGAAAAGAAACATGAAGAGGGCCATGTTGTGGGTGTTCTTTGTGATAAGGAAGACCTGCTCCAGGGGCTCAAAGTTTCCCGTATAGAGTAGGGTTTCCTGCAGTTCAGTCAACATGACCACGCCCTTTTCATCACAGAGATCCTTGCTGAGGGACAGTTCTAATAAAAGTGCTCTGTGGGCGAAAGAGATTGGAAATATATAAATATTGTTAGGATATTATAGTTTGACTTACTTGTTCAGGGTGTCCGCCGTGTTCTCCAGCAACTTGGCATCACATTTACTGCTAAAGCTTAGCTCTCCTGCAATTTCTCTGCGGAGCAGCTGCTTCTGCCCAATGCACAAAACCCAATCCAGCAGCGTGGGCCACACTTTCAGCCATCGTTGGGTGTAAGTTTGATAATACTTCAAAGGCTGCTTGGATACCTCCGGAGTTGGGAAGTCCCTGGCCTCCAATTCCCGAGTCAGAGTCGCTAACGTATCCACCCACATACGATCCGAGGTCAGGTTACGCTGTAACCGTTCCAAGTTGCGCTTTAACTCATCAGCCAACATGTGAGCGTAGATTCGCTCCAGTCCCACCATTCCCGCCGGAGCCAACGCTTCTCTAAGTATCTCAAAGAATCCAGAGCCGGCAAGAACTTCATGGTGAGGAGCCTTCTTCTCATACCAATTGCTCTTTAGATCCAGAAAAATAGTTTGCTTGGGATCTGTGCAGCGCAGAATTTCGTGGGCCAGGCGGCCAATGAAGTTGTTAGAAGGATCTCCCAGCAGCGGTGGAAAGTTGGGAATGGCAATGATCTGACTCTGGTGCTCCGATTGAAATTCCTGCACTTTGTTGCGAAGAAAGGCGTTGCATTCCTTCTCCACATTGTAGTTAATAATGCGCTGCGATTCCTCCAGCAGGATTCGAAGACCCTGAACTCTTAAGTAGTCCTCTATATATTCGAAGGATCTACGATATCCCTCTATTGTTTTCGCCAGAGCTTGCAGTTTTTGTTGAAGGAGCTGCACAGGAGTCTTGCCTTTCTCGGGCGTGAATATCAGGCCCAGATTGTAGGCATTGGCTAGATGATTTACAAGCTCCTTGCGTATCCCATCCTCCAATAGTTGTTTAGGATCCAGCTCGATTACTCCCACTAGAGTTGTTTTCATCATAAGAATTCCCTTCGTGAAAACAGCAATGGATTTTGTAAGCTGAGCCACCTTGGCCCGCTCCTCGAACTGGGCATAGTCCTTTAAACGCTCCTTCTCTACTTTAGTGGGAAACTCCTTAATAACATTCGTAAGGAGATAGATGATCTTAGCCAGAATACTGAACATGGTCTCTGGAACAATTTGCAGAACGCGGCGCAGAAAGTTTGCAAGCTCGGTGCTGTAATAGTTTGACACAGATACCAGATCCTCGCTTCTGGCCTGATTGATCCGCATCAGCGGCACCTCCAGGGTGCTGGCCAACTTGAGAAACACCGCTCGTATACCGATCACCGCCTGCGGATGCCTTTTGATGTGTTCCTGCATTGGAGGAGTGAAGTCAAACTGCAGTAGATGCCAAGCATAGCTGAAGTCCGTGATCATCTGGATGTGAATCTCAATGTCTTCCTTCAGGTTTATTAGCTGTGCCATTCGATTGAGCATGTCCCGCGTCTCCTGCAGTTGTTGCTTCACCAGCATGTTGGAATGAAGGTTGTGATACTCCTGCACATCGTCCAGTGCTTGCATTATCTGAATAATCAGTCGTCCAGACTTTTGCGGCCTGCTCAATTCCAGTTTTTGGAGACGTCCAGCCACTTCGCCAAACCATTGCTGCAATTGAGGATTCTGCTCAATTTTGGACAAGGGTCTGGAGCCGGCAAAGGCTTCACTCAACTCCTTGAGCCTTTGAATGGCCTCCTCTCTGCTTTTCGTCCAGCGCTCCTCTTTAGTCTGCTGAATCTCTGCCAGGAACTCCCGCACGCTCAGCTCCATTTGGCTGCAGTTTAGCATTAGGTTATACAACGTATTCCGATCGAATTGTAGTTCCTGTAGCACACATTTCTGCACTTGACCCGGCAAAGTAGCTGTGTGAGCAAAGATGAAAACCTCCCTTGAGGTGTGCAGGCAAAACCAGCGGAGCAGGACATTGGATTGCCTCATCAGGAGTATGATTTTGTTGGCGTGCTCCAAAACAAAGTTGTCATTTAGAACTCCTTCACGAACAATCTCCTGGGTTTTCTGAGTGATCTTGCCCAACTGCTCATTTTGCTGCTGACAGAGTGCTTTGATCGCCGGTGGACTTACCACATTCTCAATAGCAGATCGAGCGGCTTTAAAATCCAACCAGGCATCCACCAGATTCACTGTCATGCCCATGTACACGGATATGGTCCAGTTGTCGCAAAAGAACTTGTCCACAATCTCGCGCATCTGGGAGCCTTGGGAATGGAGCACTTTCGGGCAGAAATACAGGCACACATACAGCATGGCCGCCTGAGTAGACAGAGCCGTGGAGCGATGGGCGGGATGTGGGTACAGGCTTAGTTGGTTGTATATATCATCGCACCGCAGGCGAGCCACCACTAGATCCACGAAATTCTCATCGAAAGGGAAGCGAGAGAAGTAGGCCTCCGGGTATCGGGGAACCACAAGGCTCGCAGCTTTAGCGCCTGCCTGCTTGCCACCCAAACCGAGCACTTTAGCGGCAATCGACGGATGAACATAGCCCGTAGATCGGAGCAGGAGACACACATCATGGATATTACTCTCGTCTCCGCTAGGCGTTGCATCTCCTCCACTATACCGATAGTAGGCGATCAGCAGACGTTCTCTCACATCTCCCGGAATGTGAAAATCGACCATGAGGAGTATCACACCAAAGAGATACAGGGATTCGCAGAGCAGCTGGCGACCCTCCTCCTCCTGAAGCACCGTCTCCAGCGTCTGCTGTATATAGTAGCCAGTGTTCAATTCCTCGATATATTGCTGGAGATCGGAGGCATAGTGATGGATGCTCTGGAAGGCCAGGTAAAATCGTGTGATTAGCGGAAGCTGGGCACGCGCCTCATCATCCAATTCGGTCAGTTCCTGGAGGAGATCAGGGGGTTTAATACGGTGTGGTGTCGGGAATATAAACATCACATTACCGGACTTTGTTCGATCCTCCTCTCGTGATCCTCGGCTATCTTGAAGTAGCTGAAATCCAGAATAAGCTCGCCATATTTCGCCTTATCAGCTTTGTTGTCCAATCTGGGGAGGAGTGGTCATCAATTAATCAATAATTGCAGGTTTTTAATCTATGTTACCTATAAATACTGGGCACGTAGTCCTTGAGCCGCAGGATCTCCGCTATTATAGAATTACCCACCGACACTATATTCAGAAGATTCTGCCCACAGGCATTATTGTCATCCAGAAAACTCATTATGCATTTCCTTGATTTCTGTGATTGCAACAAGTGCCTCTCTGGAGAAATATAAATTTCTATAATCACATTATATTATTTCATAAGGTTTACTTACTTTAAATTACTCTACGAATTATGTTATTGTTTATATTGACTATTCATTTAGTCATATCAATTATTTTTTGCACTAGTGTCTTATCTGCAGTAATCTTACTTAAGTCCGGTCACACTATTTTATTGCTATAGAGTTACCATAAACTTCGAAATGTTGGCGCATAAATTTGAAGTGAAAAACTGATGATAACAACCTATGAGGTACATAATTTATCAACAGTCACTAAATTTATTGAAAAGAGATCTGAATAGTAGAATAGAATAGTAGTTCTATTGTATGGATTAATAAAATCATAATATTGGCTTAATAACTCTGTTCGATGCATTTGAATGCAATAATGATAGGAGATCTAATGGCTTCCGACTTTAGTTTCACGATTTCAATTTTAAAATTAAGAAAACATGTCGTAATACGACATTAAAAAAATTGCCAATTCGTTATGTGTTTCTGGTTGAATCCAAACGTGAATTTGGTTCTATTTATTTTGTGTTAGATTTTCATTCTATGGGAGCTACACAAAGTTTCTGTAGGATTAATTAACATAATAAATGAATATAAAAATATCAATAAAATTAATTAATTCAACTACATAAATTGTAATGATTTAACTAGCTAATTAACTGAGATACCGTTACATATTCCATACGACATAAAATAATAATATGCAAAAGCAAACACTGCGCACTAAAATAAATTCTACATTTTCCCAGCTAATAATTCTCCGTGCTCAGTTGAAGTTTTCTGAATTTTTTCTTTTATTTTTTTGCTTAATGTTAAAACATAATAATAATAATATATATGTATATATATATTCAGTTATATGCCTACCAAACTATGCGCTGTTTACGGTTGCATCTGCATTTTGTTTATCATATTAATTTTTACACACAAAGAATTTGCTTAGAATGGTTCCACTTTTTGCTTAGTTTTACTGAATTACATCAATTGTTGTCAATTTATTTGTTATAATTTTTTTATGGGACTCTATTTTACAAGATTTTTCGAGCTAATTGTATAAAATTTGTCTATTTTGTGTGTAGTCCAGATTGGATTAGGGGATTTACGGATCTATGGAGCCTAATGAACCGCGATTCTTGATGGATGAACGAGCGCCACTAATAAAAACATATTTTATTTCGGTGTGCCAAGTTCTCTGCGCTCGCATCGCTCCTTGCCATCGATAATTTGTTAATTACGTTTGCGTTTTTACCTAGTTATCTATTAGAAAAACCGTAGCCTAGCATGTATTTACAATTTGTTGGGTTTGTTGTGGTCTTGCCTAACGATTGATTTCAGTTTATACATTATAGGTAATTAAAAATTACATCTTTTTTAAACAACTAAAACTAATTCAATGGATGTTTAAATGGATAGTTTTCGGTTCTTTTTCTGATGTATTCTTTTGTTTTGCTGTTGCTGAACTTGTTTCGATCTAGTTGGTTTTAAAAACCTTTATCTGTAATTCGGTTTCGATTTCTCTTCGCTCGCGCTTGCGTTTTAGCTTAATATCTAGGAATTATGGTTCGTTTTCGTTTAACAAACTAAGCTAAATAATTAAATATTAATAATTATGTTTATATCGTTTAGATAAGGCCGTCAATGCAGTTGATGCAAACAGTATTATGTTACAAATTACAAATCAAACGCCCGCTGACTGCGCGTTCTCTTTTACCTTCTTTTACTTTCCTCTCTATTATTTTATTCTCTTCGTTTACTTTACGTTACTCTGGTTTTGTTTTGTTTTTGGATTGGTTTGGTTTAAGTTTTACAGAGAATTTATTGGAAAAATAAACGAGCTTTAAATAAGGCTTAAAATCAAATACGATTAGAATTTAGGATTTATGTAAATAAATGTAAAAATAGAAATTAAATAGAGCCGCCTAACTAAAAAGAAACAACAACAGGGGACACGCGACGCATTTAAAGTTGAGGCTAAAATATATTGCAAGTGGATGAAATCGTAGAGCTGTATAAAACAACACGACAGTCCACGGAGGAGGAGGATCGGCGAGGAGAAGACGGTGCGATTGGTGGGCAACAGCAGCGATCACTTGAGGTATGTCTTGAACAGCATGGAACTGCGACAGAACTCCCGCTCTTGCTCCATGTAGAAGAGCATGTCGCGCAGGTTCACACGTTTTATGCGAGGCCGTAACGTCGTCGGCGCAGATCCCGAGCTGCTTAGCACTCCGCCGCCACTTGAACCCTTTTTGGATAAACACATCTTAATTAATAGCCGTTCTGGCAGTCAACTAGACTAAATTTTAGACACTGTCTTTAGGTATAAGTGCACCATACATACCGCTCCCGAACTGACTGTTTCGCCGTCCAGTTTCAGCTTTTTCCGAGGTCCAATCGCCTGCAGCGCCGTCAGATTGGCATCTCGTTGACGCAACTCCTCCATTTCGGCGCGTTGCATCTCCTTGGCCTAAACAACAAGAGAAGGACTTAAGTAAACGGCTACAGGGAAAGGCGATTGCGAACACACCCTCGCCTTCATCTTGGCCTGCTCGGGATCTTCCACCCTCGATCGTGACTTTGCTGCCCTCAGCAGCATCTCACGTTCCAGTTCCTCGTGTCGCTTCTGCTCGGCCTTGTCCAGCTCCTCGAGGAACTTGATCTGACCGCGCACATCCTTGGCGGGCTCGTAGCGTGGATCCAACTGTAAGAAATAAGAAATCAATATTTTCATTTGAACATAAAACAATTTCCAACAAACCTTGATGACATCAATGCGGTGCTCCGCTATCACAGCCAACTTCTCAACGATGTTCTTCAGCCGCTCCTGACAGGCGTGCGATATCAGAACGGCCACATCCTGCGACGGCTCATCCAGTCCCGCCTCCGAAGTAATTGCCCGAATTCTGGCTTGCAGCGAGGGCAGATTGAGAAATACCTCATCCTTGCAGGATCGAATCTGCGTGCCGATGTTTTCCGTGCAGCCGAGAATCCGCTGCGACTCCTCCGCCAAGTTGACACCTCCCATGGCGGCAACATCGTTGATATCATCGTCACCGTACATCGAGGACATGGAGCTCTGCTGGAAAAACGAGTTGGCAGCGGACCCCGCTGCTCCGCTCGATGTGTTCAATTTGGCGTCCATTTCCATGGCGTCGCGTTTCTTTTTCCCTATCGCCTTGTTGATCGCAGGCGGCGGCCTTGCCATCGTCTTGGCTCCAATCGGTGTGAGAGATGCGTTGATCCGCTCCATGTGCGGCGGATGCAGCGACGGCGCCTTGATCTCCACCAGTTTCGCTTCGAAGTGATTGCTGTTGTGGTTCAGCGAATTTTGCATCTGCTCACGGGCTCGAAGAGCTTCGGGAGGAAGATGGACTGTGGGTAGCGATGGTATGGGCAGCGTTGTGGTCGAGGCGGAGTTCAATGTAGACAAAACAGACAGCGTGGGCGTAGGCGGTGGTCCACCCGAGATGGCAGCCAGCGAAGGTGGATGCAGGCTGGGCGTAATCGCTTTGATTTGCGTCTGTCCCACCTTGACGGCAGTGAGTTTGTTCGCGGTGGGCACACTGTTTGGCGGACGAGTGGTGGCCCGGATCTGGACCGATCCCGTACGCTGCAGCTGAGCATGCTGCGGTCCACGTATTTGCACAATGTTCTGCAAATTAATATGTAAATAATATGTTTATTTTATATTGATACATCAGTTTTCATAAAATAAAAATGTAATATATAAAAGAAATAAATGATAAGAAGTTAAATGCCAACTTACCGCCTGACCAGGCACCTGCAACGAAGGTATCTGGGTGCGAATTCCTCCAGTGTTGACGAGACGCGGGGCCGTAGGCAGCCGAATATTCGGCGGCTGCTTCGATATCGTGGTGTGGCCAATGGTGGGTCGTGGCGTGCCCAAGGCATTCGGCGTTATCATACGCACCTGCGTCTGTCCAATGGTCGTTGTCTGGCTAGGACCGATCGGACGGATTTGCGCTTGGATTTTCTAAAACAAATGGAACACAAATGAAACCAATTCACAGATAGCTGAATGGCTTGGACGACTTACAGGCAACTGTTGAGAGAGTCCGGCCAGGCCAAGAACGTGCTGCGGCGGAGGTTTAATGCCTTCGATGACCAGCTCCTTTGTGTAGAGCGCTTGTCGTAGCAGAGGCAAACTCTTCTTAAGGAATCCAATCAAACACGGCTGCGGGCTGGCGTTGAGCAAGCGCTCCAGGCGGTCACAAAACTCCTCCGGCTCGACATTCGCATTGACCAGCTCCTGGATGAGGGTGCGCACGTTTTTCTCCACCGGCTTCGGTTCCCGTGTCGACAATTCGATTAAATTGGCTAGAAACTTGCGACACTTTTCTTTGGTATTGCCCTGCTGCGTCGTCGTCGCTGCCGTCGTAGTGCTGACCGCCGTTGCCGTTCCTCCCGCGGAGCTAACATTGTTCACCTGCTGCTGCTGAGACTGCTGGGCCGGTATTGTTTGAATCTGCGTAATGTGCGGCAGTTGTGGCGCCTGCGCATTTAGTTGCGTCAGGTGGGGCGGCTGCGATGAGTTTGCATATCCACTGCTGGCCACCGAATTGACAATAATGTTGCTGGTGGCGGTCGTGTTGGTCATAGACTGCGGTAGAAAAATGGAAAAATAGTAATCAGCTTGTTAGGATAAATGAAAAATCATATATAGAAGTGCAAAATTAAGACCAAAAAGCGTTAGAATAATTATTAAAAATATTTCATAGCGGAATAAAGATGATGATGGTTTTTTTTTTCAGGATGGAGTTTAAGGTCCTGGTCTCCAAGTATGTGTGCAGGGGGCAGAACTATGGCTGGGGCATGGATAATGAGGTGAACTGGTTACAATACAGTAAAATGCCCCATGGAGCAAGGTTAATTTTGTTCGAAGCACAAATATATTTATTTGTGAAAATCCAGTGGGTTATTAACATTTAAATACTCAACGTTTGATAAATGAAAAGCTCTTTGAAAAATAAAATTAATTGATTATATTGAATACTCTAGAAGAAATAATCGCGTTGTGAAGGAGTGTTTGTTATTACACGCATTATAATTTTCTGAGATCTTACTAAGCATTGCCATAAGGATTTGGGTTAGAAAATATTTATCAAGGAAGAAGTTTTCGGGAATTAGACAACAGTCCAGCACACATCATTGGTACTCCCGGTGCAGCCCGATAGCCAGGCCTATTTCATGATGTTTGGCCTGGAACAGCAACTCGTGTACAGCGCATTTAACTAAATCGAATCGAAATAAGGAGTATCGAAAATACACAGACAGTTACACAACGCAGCATGCAGTACATTTACACATATATAAATATATATATATATATTATATATGCTATCATATATGAAAGTATTTTGGATAAATCAAAATGAAGTGTTCGATTGTGACGAACCAAAACGGAACTGAAGCGTAGGCGTAGTTATATATAAGTTATATAAATAAGAAGATCAAATCCAAGTGCATAACAGACAAAGGAGAACAGAGGAGAGAAGAGCAAAAAATATGTTCGAATAGGAGTATATCCTGCTAGCTTCTGTTTACGTTTTGCTTGATCTTTATGGTGGCTGCCACATTTGCGGCAGCTGCTGCAGCAGCAGCGGCAGCGGATGCCTGTTGCTGTTTCTGTTGCTGCTGGGCCTTCAGATGTTGCTGCTGTTGGAGCTTCTGCTGCTGCTGTTGCTGGTTAGTAGCGGGTTTGTTGTTGTTGTTGGTAGTGGTGGTGGTGTTGGTGGTGGTGGTGGCATTGATACTATTATTGTTATTATTGCTGGATGGGACTGTGGATGATGTACGGACAATCGTTTTGCGCAGTGCAATACTAGTGCTGGCGGTTGTGCTGGTTGCTTGTTGCTGCTGTTGCGATTGTTGCTGCTGTTGCGATTGCTGCTGATGTTGTTGTTGTTGTTGGTATCTACTTACAGCTGCAGCCGGCACAGTTTGCAGACGAATCTGTGTGGTTGTGGGATGGTTTGTGGTGCTTGTCGTGTTGCTGTTATTGCTGGTGTTGGTTATAGTCTGTGTCACCGTCGGCGGACCCGTCGTCGTGCCCACGCGCAACAGCTGGAATCCGTTATCCGTCTTGACCAGCAATGCCGGGGTCTGACCCGTATTAAGTGTGCTTAAAGTTATCTAAAAGTAAAGAGAGAAGACAGAGAGACTCGGTTTTCATCTGCTGGAGCATGGTGTGTATGGTGTATGGTGTGCGTGAATGGTGGGCTGTGCATATGCGTGTTTGTGAGGAGCGTGGCTGGGTTAGGGAGCTTTGTGAGTTAGTATGGAAGAACCCACCACAACAACCGTAGTAATAGCAACATTATCCTTCATACTCACCGATGGACTCTGCGGTCTCACGCCCGCCATGTGGGAGTTGATCACCACACGACTGAGCGGGTTGGTGGGCACATTCTTCTGCTGCTGCTGTGACGGCGCCTGGTGGCGCATGCCCACCACCACGCCTGCCGGCAGCATTGAGTTGAGCATCGGTTGACCGGCCTGGCAAATACGCAACATAATCATTAGACTATCAATTCATATTATCACATTTTCAAAGTCTATTTGAACCAGAGGATGCATTGAAAGGTTTTGCGGGATTCTAAATTAGCCTACATCATGCAGCAGTTGACTTAATCGCTCGGCAAAGGACCCCAATTAGTGCAGATTTGATTCTCTCTGTGCTAACCAAATTTGAAGGCGTGTGATCTACTATATTTTGTTCTATTTGAAGCGAGCATTGAAAGCAATAGTTCTACAAATGTAATGGTTTGGATATTGGTGTAAAATAAGGTTTCTGTTGAGTGTTTTTGAACAGTTGTTAGGGATTCGATCTTTGGGAAAATTTTCGGCATTGGGATAAAGTATTTCAAATTAAAGATGTCTTTTATGGTGGTTAAACTGCTTTAAGTTCCAATGAAGTGAATTGATATGACATTCGTAAAAAAAGAAATTAATTTTAATATAATATAAAAATGAGTAAAACAAACTCTAACATAAGTTTCCGATTTCACATTAATGTTCATAGGATATATGCCTGGAATTAAGGACTTTTTTAAGCGGAAAATACGTTATAAAGCCTGGGACTAAACCCATTTGGATAAGGATAAGGGAATTTCGGGCAGCGAGTTAGACAGATGAAAGCATAATAAAAGTATACAACCAAAGTGTGTGCGGCCACTACTATCCGATTCGAGCGAGGAATTGAGGGGGTTTTGATTGGGGATCAGATTTGGACGAAGTGATACGCCCGAGTTGCGATCGCCTAGCGCCCGAAGAGTGGGTTTAGCTTTAATATGGATACCTGATTGATGGTCTTGGTCATGGTTACGATTCCTGCTGGTGCACTTGAGACTAGACCCGCCGGCAGGGTGACAGCATGGTGGTTGGATTTAATAACTAGGGTTTGTGTTTGGGTGGCACCTACGGATTGCGTCTGCTGCTGTTGTTGTTGTTGCTGTTGTGACTGCTGCTGCTGTTGGACATGATGCACCTGTTGAAGTCCCTGATGCTGACCACCGATCCCCGCCTGGATCGTCTTGATGGTGGTGGTGTTCGGCAGCTGGGCCGTGGAGATGACCGCGCCGGGATTGCCGGCAATGCTGATGGTGCCATTGGGCAGCGGCTGGCTGGTGAAGGTGATGCGATTGCCGGCAGCTGTCTGGCTGGTGTTCATCGTGCTGTGTGGTGTTTATGTTATTGGCGAGTGTGTTCCTCCTATTCCACTGACTTCTGTGTGTTGGTGTGGGCGAGCGATCCTGTTCCGATCAACTAGTTGCGCACATCCTGTGTCGGTGTTGGCGGAGTTGTTGCATGCTGTGCGCTCCAGAAGCGAACTGCAATGCAAGGGGAGGCGCTTTTAGTATTTATACAAGATTCGGCTCGAGACGGTGGAGAAACAGGTAGGCGGTGGAGGTGCTACCTGACCGCCGGCTACCTGGCAGACGTGCGCCAGAAACCAGATGCTGCGTACACCTGGATGCCGCGCACAGGTAATCGCATTCACCTTGGCCAAAAAAGCGGGTGCTCCGCTGACTTGGTGCTGCGCTGGCTCACTCGCACTCGCCTTTGCCGTCACTGTCGTCGGCCTTTCTCCTGGCGCATCCGTTGCAGTCGTTGTCGCGTGTGTGTTATCTCGCTAATTCGCTGCCTTTTGTTTGCTTCGCTAAGCCTTTCTACACTTTTCCCGATCGGCGGGTTTTCCTGCGCACACACACACACGCGCGTGCTCGCACGGACTGATTGTTGAGCACTGGAAGAATGCTTTATTTTGATTATTTTGATGTACAAAAAATTTGGCAGCTACGGTGCCAGAACGCCGCCATTTTCACGAATGCGCGTGTAAAGCGAAAATCGAGGGTGGTGGACGTTGCCAGATAGCGTGCGAAAAACACGTAACCAACGATCTGGCAATGCCGCGCGTTTATGCGGGTGGCGAGTGTGCAATATTCGTGAATGCACTAAATTTAAAAAAAGTTCAACTCGAAAGTGGAGCACTTAAAAGTTGATGATTTTTATTAGGAAAAATTCATATTTTTCGAAAAGCCGCATAAAAATATTTAAAACGAAAAGAAATCGAATGCAACTTGTACATGGCTCGAGTGGCAATATGGAGCATCGTGCCAGCCATAGTATTAGTAATTTCTACTTTAGTGGCCAGCGGGTGGTGGCATAAACCCAAGTCCGTGTCTGTGTGACTGTGTGCGTGTGTTTCAGTATCAGTTTTGTACAGCCTGCAATGTCGGGGGAAATTTTCTAGGCCCTGCGGCAGATGCACTCACTTTAATTCATTTTGCGTTCAAACTCGGTGCACTGGGGCGCATTTTAAACGATTTCCCGTTGCGTTTCTCTGGCGATTTAGCCGAAAACCGAGTAAATATTGTTTACGGACCGCCGAGGTACGGACGAGTTGTGCAGTGTGACCGTTGGTGAGAATATCATCGTGTGAAACGCGATACCAAAAAAAAATACTAGAAAAGAAGTAGTGACTTGGATAACATGTTGTCGATTTTCATAGTCCTGTTGCGCACATTTTCAAAACCAAAAACGTTTGCTGGCATTTTGATGCCATCAGATTTATACCGCATACCAAATTAATTCTATGGTCATTAGTTTTTATATGGGTAATAAACCAAAATTGATCCCTAAAATGAATTCATTTTAATGCATTCGAATATGAAATATTTTAAAACCTTTGAAACTATTATTAGGGTACTGCTTAAAGCTGAATGTTAGGTAATTGCCACAGCCTGTAAGCAACATGAAATCGATTCCAAGTCTTTCATTCCTTTAATGTAAGTTTGAAGAATACGGTTAAAAATATTATTATTTTTTATATTTTGCCGCTGTTTGCTCATAGACTTAATTCATATATATTCAAATGAAGAGGTAGTACTTTGTAACGTCCCATCACCAACGTGACGGTATTTTTTGTTAGTTTTCGGTATCTGAGAAATGCTAAACTTCAGCACAACAACGGGCAAAAGAATTCAATTTAATACAAAATCTACAAATAGCGGTCTTAATAAAAAAGACCATACCAATTGTAATATTTAAAAAATTACATTAAATAATAATAATAGTGTAATAGCGTAATGGTATATTTCCCAAAAACTTCGAAAGATAAAAAGTGGTATTTGTTTCAAGTCGGGCTCAACATAGTATGATTATCCGAATACGCTGCGGTCACACTAGTACCGGCCCATATAGACAGAAGAAAAATTTTATTTAACCGATTTCAGGTGATTGCCATTTGTATTAACTGTAATTTAGCCATTCGCAACTAGAGATAAAGTGACGTTGGAAAAGAGATCGCCACGTGTGCTTACTCGCATGTGGGCCAGACACGCGAAAAGTGCGTCCAAAGCTGCAGGGTAAAAATCGATAGAGAAAAGCAGATGAAAAGCGGATGGGAAAGTGGTGGGGGAGCTCCTTTTTCAACATGACGTGACTAAGACCACTTTGCTTTTACAGCTATAAACAGGCTATTACGCGGAAAGCACATATAAATTCCCGAATAAATCCGCATTCGAAGTCCCATAAATATTGACAGTCAGTCGGCTAGGACAGCTAATGTAAGTAGAGCACTTGGTGGGGATGGGGGCAGATACAAAATGCAAATGCAAATGCCATTGGTAAACTAGTAAACCGCAGACAGATTGTCAAACAAATTCGATTTTCGTAATTGCAGCACACCGACAATGGCCAACAACAACTACGCCGGGTTTAACTACGGCGGCACCCAGTACAATACGGGCCAGGTCTCGTACCCGGCGGTAACCAATGCCACCTACGCGAATGCGGCCGCCTATCAGAATGCCGCTGTGGCCGCCGGACAGGGTGGTTACGCCGGAGCAGCAGGAGCGGGCGCTGGCGCCCCCTCTGGCCCTGGGGCGGGGGGTTACGGTGGCTACGGCGACTATCGCAGTGCCATGCAATACGACGCTACCAAGACATTCTACCAGCAGTCGTCGGCCAGCTACAACGCCTCCGGTTCGACAGCCTCGGTCAGCAAGACGCACTACTCCGCTCCGCCAGTCAAGAATCAGGTGAAGGGCAAGATGGACAAGTCTAATGGTGGTCCCAAGCCCCCTAGTTCGGCTCCTCCGGCGGGCAACAATTACAGTGGCTATGATACAGCGCTCTACAATGCGGCAAGCATGTATGTGGCCCAACAGCATCAGGGCAATCCAAACCAAAAGCCAAATGGCGGCGCCAATAACTGGTATCAGCGCAAGATGCAACCCACCATACCAGGAGCACCGGCCATAAGGGGTATGCGTCCGAAGGCACCTCCACGTCCCCAGCAGCTGCACTACTGCGAGGTGTGCAAGATCTCGTGCGCCGGACCTCAGACCTATCGCGAGCATCTGGAGGGTCAGAAGCACAAGAAACGCGAGGCTTCGCTAAAAATGTCAGCTAGTGCTAACAGTGCTACACAAAATCGTGGTAACAACTACCACTGCGAGCTGTGCGATGTAACATGCACTGGTACGGATGCATATGCCGCCCATGTGCGGGGAGCCAAGCATCAGAAGGTGGTCAAGTTGCACCAGAAGCTGGGCAAACCCATTCCCTCGGAGGAACCCAAAAAGATGGGCAAGATCAACTTTGTGCCCGCTGCTGCTGGCGGAGCTGGTGTTGCCAAGACCGAAGGCGGCGCGAACGAGAGCGATGCAGCTGGAGATCTTGATGATAATCTGGACGATTCGCTGGGCGAAAACTCGGACAACATTAAGCCAGTGGGCGGCGAGTATATTGAAGAGGTCAAGGACGAAGAGGGCAAGATATTGAGCTTCAACTGCAAGCTGTGCGATTGCAAGTTCAACGACCCGAATGCCAAAGAGATGCACATGAAGGGCCGTCGCCATCGCTTGCAGTACAAGCGAAAGGTGCAGCCAGATCTAGTTGTCGACTTCAAGCCCACTCCTCGCCAGCGCCGCCTGGCTGAGGCCCGTGCCAACCGGGCTATGATGTCCTCGCATCGCGGCGGTGATGATCACGACGGCGGCTACTGGGAGGAGCAGCGCAACCGACAATACAACGAAGAGTATGACTACAACAACTGGATGTCGCGCAGTTTCGGAGGTGAGTTATTATATACCTTATAATCCTTGGGCTGGAACAGTGCACTAGTTTATGTTGCCACAATTTAAAAGCTATAAGATAAATAACATTTGTCTATACAAATAGCTTGGAATTAGTTCAGTTTATTGGCTGTAACGTAAAAAATTCAATAATCAATATAAACTGCAACATATTTTAAGTATTCAAGTGGAATAACATAAAATTGGAACACGGCTAATTATTGTGAGCACAAATATATGTATATTTCAAATTACCATTGCAGGTGCCCAGCGCTTTGGGCGCATGGGCAATGGACCGCCGCCGCACTTTGGCATGATGCCCGGCGGAAATGTTCGTCGTCCGGAAAGCACTGATGATCGCCACGCCATTGCCCGTCACGCCGAGATCTATCCGAAGGAGGAGGAGCTGCAGACCATCCAGCGCATCGTCTCGCATACCGAGAGGGCCCTAAAATTGGTCTCCGATGCCCTGGCCGAGCAGCCCAGCGATGCCGGAGCGGCCAATAAGAAGGACAAGGCTGACAAGCCGTCGGAGAAAGACGGACGCGACAATCAGATCTTCTCGTTCCACAAAGACGCCGACAATGGTGGCAATGTCGTGCGCATCCTGAAGGGAGTGATGCGAGTGGGCTACCTGGCCAAGGGGCTGCTGCTCCACGGCGACAACGCCGTCGAGCTGGTTGTCCTTTGCGCGGAGAAGCCGACTTCTGGTCTTTTGCAGCGTGTGGCCAATGTGCTGCCCGACAAACTCAAGGAGGTGGCAGGTAAGTGAGGAGATGTGGCAGCTGCCATCGTAGAAATTGCATACCACTATTCTTGAATGACATTTTGGTTGTCCTAATGAGAGGAACAGAAGAAAACTTTTTCCAGAGAAATGGCTTGAGTGATAAATGCGGCTGAAAAGCATGACTGAATCATGATCAAAACAAAAAGTACATAAACACGTTCTTAGCTTGGCCAATTTCACACTGACCTGCGCAGGTGAATTTGGCCAAATTGGAAGCGGCTCAAACTAATCAACTAAAACTAATGAGCGAAAATAAATCGATTTTCGGAGCGCTAAATATGCAAGATGAACGAACGCAACTCACGATACGTTCGCATTCGCTATTCATTACGTACCTTCACGTTCGACGGGCAATTTGTGTGGAAAAAGTCAGCAAAATAAATCAAATTTAACTATATAAAATTATTGTACATAGAAACTAGGACAACTAGAGTTGAGCCCTGTTGTTGCGGTGGATATAGATTGCCACGCCCGCCAAACCGCGCCCAACGCCCCAGCCAACATAGCAACTAATTGCGAATAAAAACGTATTTGCCGTTTTCAGCTTCTCTCTCTGCAGGATAAGTTTCGAGCCTCGAGCCTTGAGCCTTAGCCTAGAAGCTCTGTGAGTCTAGAGTCTTGAGTGTGTCGTTCAGTTAGCCATCTGTAGCTGTAGCTCAGCCCTCCCAGGTTGCTCCTCTTCCCGCACGGCTGCTGCTGCACTGCTCCGCTCCACTCCAATCAAATCACCACCAGCGGATCGTCACGGTAACAAGCGCGGACTCGGTGCCACAAGTCCAGCCTCCTGCAGTCTAATGTGGTGTGGTGTCCTTGATGAAACAGTCAAAACCAAACTCTTTAACCAACTGAAATTCGAACCAAAGGAATATATTTATACAAAGTTTGCGCGCCTTCGTTTCGATTCCGGATGAAACTTTGTGTAAATAAAGTCCTTTGATGGCCTGGCCAAGAAGTTGAACAACACAACAACACGCCAAGAAGCAATGCGATTGATCCACACACGAGACGCGATTGCCATATGCAAATGCAAGTGCTTGGGACAAAATTGCAGCGCCGATGTGCGTGCTGTCTGCCTCATCTTTCACTCGAAACCAAGCAAATATATCTATACTCAGTAATCTCGTATACATATATATATGTCCAAGCGGCCGAATTGTGTGTATCAAACTTGATTGTCCAATATAGAAAATCTATATTACATATATCTAATAATGCAAACAAAAATTGCGACCGAAATTTGCGTTGCGCACCGCGAATGGAGAGTACTGAAGACGAGAGACGTCTGGTCGGTCAACGTATCCCGCAGCCATAAATTTCGTTCAATATTTTAATGCAAACTAACCAACAAAAGAAATCAAGATAATTCCGTTAAATAGTTCAAGTCGAAATTCAGTAAAATACAGTGAAGTGCGCGCTCTAAGTGGAATTGCAACGGGTGGATGACGCCGAGTCCGAGTCTCGAGCTTGCAATTCCGTTTACGAGTCCCCAAACGGAGATACCGATCCCAGCACGCAAGTCGAACGAATCTTCTGTTTGCTGGGAGCCGAGCGAATACGAGGATCGTGGGAAGAAACAAACATTATTCGTGCTTTTCATACCGTGCATCAAGTCCCCATTTGAACAATATCAATATATATATATATATCTATATTCAATTGTTGCTAATTACTATATTACAATGTATACATACGTGTATTTTGCGGGCCCACACTGGAATTTCGTTTCACCCACAATGTTTGTCTCTTTTTCCAAGTCGAATCTAGTATTTCGATGATTTGAGCTTCTTGCGAAAACGTCTTTGTCATGTTTTCCTCCATTGCTCTCTTGATTTCAGGCGATACTCAGGTCAATTACCGCGTGGAGGTCAACGCCGAGGAAGCCGCCCTAATTGTGCTGGATGAGTCTGTTTCCGTTAAGATTACCCTCACCTCGCCTTTGCTGCGCGATGCCAATCCCGGGGAAGCTTCCACCAATGATGAAGGTGAGGGCGATTCCGAATTCCTGGCTCGTGAGCCCTGCCTACGTGTAAGTTTCGCCAAAAAGCAACTAACAAATTCATTAACTAATTATGAATATTTGCTTAGGCTTTGGCTGATTTGCGTCACGCCAAATGGTTCCAGGCTCGAGCGACAGGCCTCCAGTCGTGCGTCATGGTCATACGCATCCTCAGGGATCTGTGCCAGCGCGTCTCTTCCTGGCAGTCGCTACCCCAATGGTCTTTGGAGCTCCTCGTAGAGAAGGTCATCTCGTCGGCTGGCTTTCCCATTTCACCCGGTGACTGCATGCGCCGCATCATGGAGGCCTTATCGTCGGGCTTTCTAATCAACGGACCGGGCCTACTGGATCCCTGCGAGAAGGACCCCACAGACGCTCTACTCGACTTGACCAAACAGGAGCGCGAGGATCTCACTGTGTCCGCACAGCTCTTCCTGCGCTACATTGCCTTCCGCCAGATTTACAAAGTGCTCGGCATGGAGCCGCTGCCGGCCATGAAGTTTCCCATGCGTCCATGGCGTGTCAACCGCAAGCGACGCAGGTCATCGGGCAAGGCAGGTGGTGCACCAGGCACGGAGACCGAGTCCAATGACATCGATGAGACCGGCTCCGATGAGAAGGTGGCCAAGAAGGAGGGTGCCGGAGTCACTCCTGCCAGCACCTAAGCGGCGAGAATAGGTTATATACACGTAGTCGGCTACTAATATTACAATTTCTCTCAAGATAAATGCGCGACCAGGCGTCACTTAACTATAACCAACTCTAATCTGTACACGAGTATTCAAACCGATTGGGGCACAAGTAGCTAAGCATGTCCAACATGTTGCCCAATCGGCGTTTAGTGAATCCCAAACTACCCCAACTTTAACTAACAATATTTAGTGGATCATAAAACTTGTATTTTTCTAGCATTAGTGCAAGGCAAGGCAATGTATTCAGTTTGAATGTGAACATTATGCCCTCACACTCATATACACAAATACAAGAACGAAGCGGATTTTAATAAAACGTATTGAACAATTATAATGAAATTATTTTTTTAATAAAGATAAGTTTAATTCATTCACGTAACTGGAAATCTTATTTGCAGATAATATAGTGATCAGTGATAATATTCTTTGCTTTATAAATAAGTTTTAATTGAAATTAATTAATTAATATTAATTTATATATGATATATATTTTTGAAGGAATTATAAGTAGTTGTTCCACTTAGAACAACTTTTCTTAGTAACTGATGGCATATGTTCAGCGGAACGTTTAGAGGATCGTGGTCCTGTGTTCCTGGTTTTCTTTACGTTCATAGAGATTGCTTCGGAAAGTTCTTCGGTTTTCCTAGGTTCCTTTGCAGAAATATTGGTAGTTTCAATGGGATTATCCACATAGTTTTCCCATTTATTTGTTTTCTTCTGAGGTGTGGTGTTTTCCTCTTCTTCCTGGCAATCTTCCTCCACTTCGAACTGCCGCTTTGCCGTGCGGAATAAGCCCGTGTTCAGGCTTTCCTCCTGCATTCCGCGCTCCAAGTTGAGATGCTGCACCTTAACCCGGCATTCCGCTGCCGATCCTCGAAAGAATTCCTTGAGCAAGCTTTGCTTTTTGCGGCAAATTTTACACTGCCATGTGTTTGCCTTTTTCACGAAGTCCACCTTGTTTAATTTGGTATATATTTAGTAGTAGTAGTAGTTAGTGAGTTCTAAGAAATATTTAAATTTTTTTTGCACTCACCTGGTACATTTTGCATTGAATGCATTGTACCACGCGAATTTGCTGGGACATTTTTCAAATTTGCAAAAAGCCAAATAAACAGACCAGGGATGGAAGCCAACAACACTGCAAACAGTGGAGTGAATACAAATGTGGTTGAATAAATGTTAAAGCGCGATGAGTACGAGTTAACGAGCAGTAAAATATTTACCAAAATTTGTAATTAATTAATTTTGGTACGTATGGTTAATGATTTAGCCGGGTGCTGATTCCGGTTCATAACGGAACCGAACCAATTGATGACCTATCGTTTCCCATCCCTGGTCCAAATATAAACAAACTTGCATCGTCTAATCGGCACTGGCGGTTAAATAAAATGCGATTGGTAAGTCATCCTGAGTGGTAAATAGCAACCTAATCATCGGAAGTGACAATCCACTTTGCAGTATTGTCTCAGCGGGGACCTGGCCAAGCCATGTTACATCATTACCTTCAAGGGCCTGCGGATCATGCTGGACTGCGGTCTCACGGAGCAGACAGTCCTGAATTTCCTTCCGCTACCCTTCGTTCAGTCCTTGAAGTGGTCCAATCTGCCCAACTTCGTGCCCAGTCGGGATCATGATCCCCAGATGGATGGAGAGTTGAAGGACTGCTGTGGCCGCGTTTTCGTGGACTCCACGCCCGAGTTTAATCTACCCATGGACAAAATGCTGGATTTCAGCGAAGTGGATGTGATACTTATCTCGAATTATCTTAATATGCTGGCCTTGCCGTACATCACGGAAAACACGGGGTTCAAGGGCAAAGTCTATGCCACGGAGCCAACGCTGCAAATCGGCCGATTTTTCCTGGAGGAGCTGGTGGACTATATCGAAGTTTCGCCCAAGGCGTGCACCGCGTGCTTGTGGAAGGAGAAGCTTCATCTGCTGCCCAGTCCCTTGAGCGAAGCGTTTCGTGCCAAGAAGTGGCGTACGATCTTTAGTCTTAAGGATGTCCAAGGAAGTCTGTCCAAGGTGACCATCATGGGCTACGACGAGAAACTGGACATCCTCGGGGCCTTTATCGCCACTCCTGTTAGCTCGGGCTACTGCCTGGGCTCCAGCAACTGGGTACTGAGCACGGCGCATGAAAAGATTTGCTATGTCAGTGGTTCCTCCACGTTGACCACACATCCGCGGCCCATCAATCAGTCGGCGCTGAAGCACGCCGATGTACTCATCATGACCGGACTGACGCAGGCGCCGACGGTCAATCCCGACACGAAGCTAGGCGAGCTCTGCATGAATGTGGCCTTGACGATCCGTAACAATGGGTCTGCCTTGATTCCCTGTTATCCTTCGGGCGTTGTCTATGATCTCTTTGAGTGCCTCACACAGAATTTGGAAAACGCTGGCCTCAACAATGTTCCCATGTTCTTCATTTCCCCCGTGGCAGACAGCTCCTTGGCGTATTCTAATATCCTGGCTGAGTGGCTAAGTTCCGCCAAGCAGAACAAAGTGTATCTTCCAGACGATCCTTTCCCACACGCCTTTTACCTTCGCAACAACAAGCTGAAGCACTATAACCATGTGTTCTCCGAGGGCTTTAGCAAGGACTTCCGACAGGTTTGTCTGAAAAAAATTGTGAAAACTTCATACTACAAATCCTGTCTTCCTTACAGCCCTGCGTGGTCTTTTGTGGCCATCCTAGCTTGCGTTTCGGCGACGCTGTTCACTTCATCGAGATGTGGGGCAATAACCCTAACAACTCCATCATATTCACGGAGCCGGACTTTCCGTATCTGCAAGTATTGGCGCCGTTCCAACCACTGGCCATGAAGGCTTTTTACTGTCCCATCGACACTTCTTTGAACTATCAGCAGGCCAATAAGCTGATCAAGGAGTTGAAACCAAATGTGCTTGTCATCCCAGAGGCGTACACAAAACCACATCCCTCGGCCCCAAATCTGTTTATCGAACAGCCGGATAAGAAGATAATAACGTTCAAGTGCGGCGAGATTATACGTCTGCCGTTAAAACGGAAGCTGGATCGAATCTACATTACCTCCGAACTTGCCCAAAAGATATCGCCAAAGGAGGTGGCGGCCGGCGTGACCTTCTCCACGTTGACGGGAGTTTTGCAAGTTAAGGACAAGGTCCACTGCATCCAGCCATGTGCGGATAGCATTAAAGACGAGACTACCTCGAGTAACAGCGCTCCGACAAAGGAGGATGTGCTAAAGAACGTCAAATACGAGTATGGCAGCATCGATGTAGATGCAGTGATGAAGAGGCTGGCGCAAGATGGCTTCTCCAACATTAAGCTAGACCGCACTGGAGGCGCTCTGACATTGAATCTTGTCAATGAGGACACAGTTATCAAGTTCGAGGACAACGAGACGCATATTATATGCGGCGGAAAGCCAACAACCCGGCTTAAGCTGCGAGACACCATCATGAAATGCTTACAGAGTTTTTAAAAACATAAATGTATTCCTTACACCTAAATAACAACACTTCCTAACGCTTAATTCTTTGCCTCCATAACGTCAGAGCAACGTCGACACGTTTCCTGCTCATCCTCTAGGCCAAAGCGGCGACAACGTGGGCACAGTGATGTCTGAAGTTTACTTAGAGCAATATCATAGTCGCTATTATTGGACTGTAAGAGCGTAATTGATCCCACTTGCAGTATCTCGCACAATTCAGAATTGCTCACAGACTCTCCGAGGGTACTGTGAAGTTCTCGCAGCAAATCCAGCTGGCCGCCTTCCTTTCCTTTGATGGTCACGGCCAAGTGCCAGGTGTTAACATCTCCAGCTTGCTGGTTGATAAGACGTTTAACATCGAACGCTGCGTTAACCACTTCAGTGGCTTTGGTGTCCTGCCATTCAGGTTTAGTCCGAACAATCTGCTCGTGGAATGCACAACCTGTGGTGTCATAGTAGCTCCAGCTTTCCTCGACCAGAAAGGGAACAATGGGCCATAAGCTCTTGCAGAGTTGTTGATAGCAGTGGGTAAGAGTCTGACGAATAGCCAGTAGCTCCTGATCATCACCACAATAAAGTCGATCCTTGATGAGATGCACATAGACGGCGGACACCTGATTGGCAATAAAGTTTTGAACACAGGCGACAACACGATTGTACTCATAAGCTTGGTATAGCTTCTCCACCTTAAAAGCAAATGCCATGATTAGTTGAAAAGCTAAGATGTACCAAGTTTCCTACCTCAGATTCAAATTCAACCAGCTGGCTTAACAAATAACGATTAAGATAGCTCTTATCCGAAGGTTGTGTTAGATTCTCCGACGATTGTTTCTCTCCAATTACGCCTTTTAAATATCGCAGAGTTCCGCGGATCTTGCTCAGATTTTCTGCCGCTTGCTGCAGTAGCTTATCGCTCACTGTAATGGACATGTGCTGCGTTCCATGGGAGGCAACCCACCAACGCAGTGCATCTGAACCATATTTCTTGGTTATCTGCTTCGGGGAAATTACGTTTCCCAACGATTTCGACATCTTGTATCCTTTCTCATCTACGGTAAATCCGTGAACAAAGAGGGCTCTATTGGATATTAATATTGAATAGGTTTTTCATTAAAAAGTATTACGTATTTACTCACTTGTAAGGTGCACATTCACGAGCAGCAATGCTCATAAGCAGTGAAGATTGAAACCAACCGGTGAATTGGTCATAACCCTCAAGATACAGATCGGCTATCTTATCCTTCCCCAGCACAGCAGACCATGTGCTGCCAGAGTCGAACCAAATGTCCAGTATGTCAGTGCCCTTGTCAAGATCTTTGGCTTCATGGTGAAGTTCACGAAGTAAATGCTCGGGTACAAGTTCCTCCACGGATTTTACCCACCAGAAGTCGATTGATCCCTCCTTGCGCAGCAGATTGCAAAAATGTTCAATAAGAGCGGAATTGAGTACCACTTTTCCGGACTCCCGACTGTAGAGAACAGGAATGGGTACACCCCACGCTCTCTGCCTGGAGATGCACCAATAGGGTCTCTTCTGGAGCTGTGTGAGCAATGCCTTCTTGCTGGCCTCCGCATTGGCTCTAGGATAGATCTCCACTTGCTCTAAGGCGTCGGCAGCAGGTGACTTTAGCTTTTCGGTATTAATAAACCACTGCTCACTGGCACGGATTATCACAGGCTTTTTTGTGCGCCAATCAATGGGATAGGAATGTTCCAGCTTGGAGGAGTGGACTACATCCTCTGCTATGCGGTCGAGGACTAGGGAATTTCCCTGATCCAACACAGATTTTCCGCGTAGAAAATCAGGAGCTTCCGTGGTGTAAGTGCCCTCCTCATTCACAAAACATTTTACAGGAATTTTCTGGGTCAGACTAACAAGGAAATCTTCTGGACCATGGGCAGGAGCTGTGTGCACCAACCCCGTTCCTTTGCTATCCTGCACATGACTGGCGTCGAAAAAGGGCAGATTCGATTGTTCTTTGTCAATTGGATGATTATAGCTCAGCTTGCTCAATGATTCTCCACTCAAGTGCTGCACTATCTCACACTTTAGCTGAGTATTGGCCTCAAAGTCCGACATAAGAGCTGAAGCCATGAGGTATAGCTCATCCTGGTTGCGATCCGACAACCTGACTAGAACGTATTCCAACGAGGCATTGTAACAGATGGCTTGGTTACTCGGCAAGGTCCACGGAGTTGTGGTCCAGACTAGGGCATAAATTTGCTTATCCTTTATATCGAAGCTACTTGGATTAAGAGCAAATCTCACATACACCGAAGGACTTATGTGATTAGCATCATATTCCAGTTCCGCCTCGGCCAGGGCTGTCCTAATAAAATAAAAGATAGTGTAAAGAATCAATTTCAGATGTATTCAACTCACCTGGATGATGGTGACCAGTAAACTGGTTTCAAGTCGCGATAGACCAGTCCTTTCTCGTAGAGATTGTAGAACATTTGCAATTGATTGACTATAAACTCTGGCTGAAAGGTCATGTAGATATTGTCCTTCTGCCAGTTAGCTAAAATGCCCCAGCTGCTGAACTCCTCCTTTTGCGACTTGATGGCCTCCAAAGCAAAGGCACGAGCTGTAGAAAATAATAAAGAATTAACAAAGAATCTATAGCAATGGGAATAACTCACATTTCTGGCGTATTTCTTGAGCACTCTGACCTGGAGCAGTACTTGTGGCCTTCAGTTCGATTGGCAGGCCATGACAATCCCACCCAGGAATGTAGTTGACCTGCTGACCATGTGCTACCCGCTGGCGCAGAGTGATATCTTTAAGGATCTTGTTGACGGCGTGGCCCATGTGAAGTTGTCCGTTGGCGTAGGGCGGTCCATCGTGAAGGACGAAGGTGGGTTTCCCCTTCTCCGCCAGTCGCTGCTCCTGGTACGCATAGGAAACTGCAATCTTGTTCTGCAATGTGATATTATGATACATAAGATTTGATTACTTCACATATCCCCAAGAACTTGCCTCCAGAACTAGAAGCTCCTGTTCCTCGCGTTTTGCTGCGGTCAGACGATTGGGAAACTTGGTCTTGGGCAGGTTTATGCTGTCTGTGTATTTCTTTGCATCCTTTTTGGCTGCTTTCACAGAATATAAGCGATTTCCAACGCGAAAATTGAAAATCCTAAGCATTTTTCTGCCGAATAAGAAGAAGAGACAAAACGTAACAACAGCCGGCAAAGTGGAAGTCATATGGTCTTGTGGAACGTAAGCACTGTTTACACAACCCGCAATGTGGATTGTAAGTTTAAAATGTAATTTGAATTGATTTTACTTTATTTTGTAACTACTTTAATATAATGTAAATTCTTCATGTAAATTCAAAATAAATACACATTAAGTTGTATTGATTAGAGGAATATTATTTTTTAAGATATCAAAAATGCACAATTATAAAATTCTTGTAATTGGTAAAGTTTAATGGTTGATGGAATTGCTGATCGAATTCCTTAATCTTTCTTTTCCGGTTCTTTTGGCTTGTCATCCTTTGCTTCCTCCTTTTTGTCTTCTCCCTTGGGCGGCTCCTCCTTCTTGCCCTCCTCTGGCTTTGCGTCCTTCTTTTCGTCCTTCTTGGCTTCCGCCTTGGCTGGAGCAGCATCCCCTGACATGGAGGCGGCCAGTTGGGTGGCCTTGGCCAGCACCTCTTCGGCATCTCCGACCATGTAGAAAGCAATTTCCGGGATATCGTCATATTCACCATTCAACAAACGCTTGAAGCCCTCCACACACTTCTCCACTGGCACCAGCTTTCCCGGATGTCCAGTAAAGATCTCAGCCACTTGGAACGGCTGCGAAAGGAAGCGCTGCATCTTGCGGGCCCTGGCCACCGTTAACTTATCCTCCTCGGACAGCTCATCCATTCCCAGAATGGCGATGATGTCCTGCAGCGACTTGTAGGCCTGCAGAGTCTTCTGAACCGCTCGAGCCACATTGTAGTGCTCCTCGCCCACAACATCGGGATCGAGGATGCGGGACGAGGAATCCAAGGGATCCACAGCCGGATAAATACCTAACTCAGCAATGGGACGCGAGAGCACGGTAGTGGCATCCAAATGCGAAAAGGTAGCCGCCGGAGCGGGATCACTGAGATCATCGGCGGGGACGTAGACAGCCTGAACGGAAGTGATGGAACCGTTGCGGGTACTAGTGATCCGCTCCTGCATGGTGCCCATGTCAGTTCCCAAAGTAGGCTGATAGCCCACCGCCGAGGGAATGCGCCCGAGCAGCGCCGACACCTCCGATCCCGCCTGGGTGAAACGGAAAATGTTGTCAATGAAGAGCAGCACATCCTGCCCGTCCACGTCGCGGAAATACTCGGCGATGGTCAGTCCGGTGAGAACCACACGGGAGCGAGCGCCGGGTGGCTCGTTCATCTGGCCAAAGACCAGAACCACCTTCGAGGAGTCATCCTCCAGGGATATGACCTTGGACTCGATCATCTCGTGGTACAAATCGTTGCCCTCGCGGGTTCGCTCTCCTGCGCCCACAAACACGGAGTAACCGCCATGGGACTTGGCTATGTTATTGATCAGCTCCATAATGAGCACTGTCTTGCCCACTCCAGCGCCTCCAAACAGCCCGATCTTGCCGCCCTTTACGTAAGGAGCCAGCAAATCAATCACCTTGATGCCAGTGACTAGGATCTCTGGCTTCACGCTCAAATCGGTCAGCTCTGGGGCTTCATTATGGATAAATGAGTAGAAATCAGACTTAACCTCACCGCGATCATCGATGGGATCGCCCACCACATTGAGGATGCGTCCCAAAACGGCCTTGCCCACCGCCACACGGATGGGGTAGCCGGTATCGAGCACAGGCTGACCACGACGGAGTCCTTCGGTGGAATCCATGGCCACGCAACGCACGATATTGTTGCCCAGGTGGTGGAACACCTATACAATCAAAAATCAGAAAAGTTTAATAATTTTTAAAACTTTTTTGTTAAAATCCGTTTTAAAATTTAATTAAATATTATATAATGGAATGTCTGAATGTCGTCCGCCTTAAAATTGTTTAATCCCTTGACTTACCTCCAGCACCAGGTTAGCAATGGGAGCATCCTGCACCTGGAGCGCGTTGAGCACCTCCGGAACCTCCTCCTCGAAGTAGACATCGATGACGGGACCGATGACAGCATGGATGACACCCTTGCGACCCTTGCTCTCCAGCTTCTTGCCTCCGCCGTCCAACTTCTTTTCCTCACACTCATCCTCGGCTTCATCCTTCTTCTTGACCAGTTCCGCGTCCGTCTTGCAGACTTCCTGCGGCTCGGGCTCGCACTCATCGCCCGAATTATTCTTATCCTTGTCATCCCAAAGGGACAAGGAGGCATGAAGGTAGCGGGCATAGTTGGGAAACTGCGCAGGATTACCAAGGCAGTTGCCCCGGAAACCCCCGGTAGCCGGGCCCATCTTCAGGCCAATCCTTGCACATGCTAACATGGTTTTTTCATTTTCAGAGCAAGCTGGTCATGTGAAATTGGTTTATTCTTCTTACCTGTAGCCATTTTAGCCCATGATACCAACATTTTCACTTTAGTTTTTTTTATTCTTTCGCTGCTTAGACGTCTTTGCTGAAAATCAAACTTGCTTGTAATGATAGATTCCTTTGACAGATGACAGCAAAGCCTACTGAAAAGGATTCCCTTAATGCGTTTTAAATGGGTTGTCACCTATTTATTTTTAGCGATATTTGTTTTCTAAAACTTCTTAAAAGTTTACAAACTAAATCCTAATGTTTTCTTAATTAGCCCTTTTGCAATATGCAAACTTTTAAGATCTTAAGAACTTTTAAGATCTATGCTGTCGTAAAATAAAAAATATAAAAAGAATTTTATAATGTATTTTTATGGTATATTCATGAAAAATAGATTAAGCTTGGATTTATAATCGATCTTCAGATAAGTTATTCTATAGCCCAGTTAAGGGTGGAATCAGTTGGTTTCCATGGATACTGATAGCCACAAAGAACTGAAGCCAAAACAGTAAGATTTTCAAGCTGATGGAAAATGGACGTACTATCGCATTACAGCTCACCCGTAGTTGAATTTCCGGCCACGCAGCCCTTGGAGAAGCAGCATGCCCTGGTGGACAACTGTACGGGTACCGATCCACCGCCTCCCAGCAAAGATGCCGCCACGGGAACGCAGATGAAGCTGCATGTGGCCACACAAACAGAGCAACGAGTAGTTAGCAGCAAGGATGTCGAATACGATGAGCGGGCTTTGGCCAAATGGTTGCGACAGATCTGCCCCATGGTCGAACGGGAGCTTATGAATCCCACGCCTCTGATGGAGGATCTAACGATGAGCCAGTGCCGCCTGGAGGAGGAACTGCAGGTGTACACGTACCAGAAACTGACAATGGGTGGTGCGGACAACTCGCAAGGACTGGCCATTTGGCTGTGTGTGCATACGAATAATGCCCCAGTTCTGGTGGCCACCACGGTAGCTCCCCATGATGACTGGTGCGAGCATGTGGATCAGCAGCTAAAGCTCTTTGTTCCCCAAAGAATGTCCGTTGGCAACTTGGTGATTTACACAGAGGCCAAAACTCTACCCCTAAAATCCTGTTTGCGAAGTCTGTGCACAAATCCGTACAACAAGACCATGTTCGCTGGTTCCACCATGGACGGAGAGCTCTTTATTTGGTTATATGAACAGGCGAGGGGTTCCGATTCCAGCGTCGATATCAAACAGCTATACACTGTATCATCCGCCCAGGGAGCTGCAGTGGCTCTGGACTGGCCGCGGGAACATCTTCTGTTGGCCTGCTATGCCAATGGCAGCGTTCGACAGTGGGATCTAAGCAGGCAGATGGCTCTGGATTGGGAGTGAGTCTCCCTAAACACTAAACAGAACATTTCCCGGTATTAATTTAATGAACTCCACTAGGTACTCCCTGCCCGCAACGGTTACCTCAGAGCCAACGGCAATGGTGACCCTTGGTCTGGATGACTTCGTCGTGGGCACTAACGATGGTGGCGTCTATCGCTGCTGGAACACTGGCCGCCAAACCGCACCCACCAAGCAGATCCAGTTGTTGGCTCTACGGCGACATCGTTTCATGGTTTCCACTCTGCTCCGTACCGAAATGGAGTGCAACCAGTTTGTCCTGAGCTGCGATCTCAGTGGACAGGCCTTCTATCACGATATGCGGCTTGTGGATGAGGTGATTACATGGCAAACAAACGAGCTGAACACTATTTATTTCGTCTTAAATAATAAACAGGATATGGCTCAGTTGATAGTACAAATCCCACTTCCCTTTAAAAACGTAATCGCCTGTAGTCGGGATGGCAACATCATCTACTGCCCAGCCAATGATGGGTCACTGGAATACTATAGGGTTAGCGATGGTGCCCATGCCCACGTCAAGGGAGGACTTCGCGGCAAGGGAAGCCTTATCCGTAGTAGCGACAATGGGTGAGCTTATTACGAAGGAAGTCATTAAAACAACAATTGTGAATAATAATTATCTTACAGACGCTGGTTAATTACAGGCCTCTATGGCGACGAGTTCCAGATATTCTACATAGAACACTAAATAGTCGTATTGAATTTGGTTCTCAGTTTTGAAATAATCGCTTGTATTTGCATGACTGCTTATGTTAATATGTACGGTTTTATCATCTCTTAGGTTTGCTATATACACAATTTTATTTTAAAATTTCTCAGATGTCTAACAAATACCACATGTAAATATAGACTATGTATTGTATAAACAAGACATTTTATCTGTGTAGAATTTTGAACAAAATGCAAAAACGTAAAGCCATTTCGAAAATTTCGCGTAAAATAAGACTGCTTTCTCTGTGGGAATCTCGTTAAAACCGCGTTTTCACATACGATTCACAAAATAAAACGTTCCTTTTACAACTATAGATTATTTCATAGTGTACACTCGTTATCAAAGCTGTAGGTGAACATATAAAAAGAAATATGCTGTGTGTAGAAAAGTGCTACAATGACATAATTACAAAATGGCAATAAATGAATACACTAATCTTTTATAACCATTTGCCTACAGTAAAATAAATTATATAATTAACATTAACGAGATATATGCGATATATAAATATATAATAGAACTGCACACAATTTTGCTAAATCTCTCACGTCCGAACGTCCGATCCTATCTGTCCTAATCACGCGATTCCACTCTAATCCATTTCAGTCCACTTTGCATCCACTCTTTCAACTTTTCACTTAAGCTTAGATTGCAATCTGCATTTTGCACATAGTTTACATAATAATAACTAGAAGCAGCGCTCGCCCTACTTCTGATTGGCTGATAAATTCAGTTGAAGAGCACAGTATTTGGGTCTTCGTTATCCATCTGCTTCACATGGCGCAGCACATCTTTCTTGGTAATTACGCCCAGTAGACGACTGCAATGGAATTTAGATTAGATAACTTGAAACTGGTTAAACTGCTTCTGGCCACAAACTCACCCGTTGTGTGTTACCAATGTTTGGCGCAGTCCCAACTTTCGGAACATGTCCACTACCGTCTCCATTGGCGTTTGATCTGTAACTGTGATCGGTGCCATGTCCAGGATCTTTTTCAGCTTCAGCGGCTGGGGTCCCAGATTTTGAATGGGCTGGGATGATGTGAACAATACTATGGAGCTGCTGCTAATGCCCTCGATCAGACGCTTGGCATTGCCTATAAAAAATATAAATATTAAATTATGGAAACCAAGTTCGTAGCTATGGATGACCCACCTATGGCCAAGTTGAGATCTCTGCGCAACACAAAGCCCACTAAATATTGATTCTCCCGCGACACCACCACCGGGTAGCCATTGTGTTCCGTTTCTTTAAGAAGGTTCTCCACATCGTCCACCGTCATGGAGTCTTGGGTAATGACATTCAAAGTTTCATTCCGCCTAAAATAAAGTTTTTGTTAGATCATCTTGGGGATAAAATGTGTTCTTTATACATACTTTGGTTGCATCACATCTGCGGCCAGTGTTGTATGCGCAAACTCTTCTTTGCTATCTAGGAACGGATAACCATTCAGCGCTATGTGCGCATCGTAGATACCTTGCCTGCCGAGAGCATCACCCACCCACTTGGAGGCCATGGCAGCAGCCATCAGGGGTACAATATACCTCACTCCGCCTGTCAGCTCGAACATGATCACTACCAGGGAGACGGTCATTCGAGTGACACCTCCCAGCACTGCTGCTGCTCCTACAACCGCATACAGTCCGGGTGTGATAAGATTGCTGTCCGCACACTCGCCGGTAAAGAACCAAATATTAGGATAGCTGTAGGCAAACTGCTCCACGCCGATTCCAACAATGCGGCCCATGATGGCACCCAGCAGCAGGGACGGAATAAACAGACCAGCGGGCACTTTCATGCCAAAGGTAAAGATGGTCAGGGCCAGTTTAAGGATAAAGGTAAGCATAAGCAGCCAAATGGAGCTGTATACACCGGGACCTGGCTCCGTAACTTCAATGAAACTGTTGCCCGATGTAATGTTCATGCGCTTGTAATCACTATAGGGAAATAAATAGGTATTATAATGATTAAAAGCAATTATTATTCATAAAACGTACCATAACGGATTGGTGACATCTCCGGGTGAACATTTGCTAACCAACAGGAATATCAGCTCGTTCATGTTCATTCGGGTAAATGGATTGGGGTAGCAAATGATGGCAGTGACCAGGGTAACGAAGAGCACTTCCATAACTGGATACTGGCCGAGTTTGCTGAACTTCCTGTAGCGGCACCACCACAAATTGGCCTTGATGAAGAACGTGCCAATAACACCCTACAATAAATAATATATTAATAAATTGCAGAGCTTTCAAATTACACTGAACTTACCCCCATAATTCCGAGGAAAACAAAAGGAATAAGTTCAAAAAATATCCACGGCTTGTTGTACTCCACGAAAAAGAGCACGGAATGCTCGTTGCCAAACGGTGTCAGTGATCGCAAAACGAATGCAGCAATCAATGCACAAAAGAATGAGCGCCACAATGTCTTCAATGGAAAATAGTATGACACTTCCTCCAGCGAAAAGAGAACTCCACCGATTGGTGCTCCGAAGGCCACCGAGACGCCTGCCGCTGCTGCTGCCGAAAGAATCTCACGCTTCTTGGCCTCATTTCGACCATATTTTGGGAAAACGTGTGAGAATATGTTTCCAATACAACTGGCAATATGGACCATGGGTCCTTCCTTGCCCAAAGTGAGGCCAGCGGACACAGACAGCATCAGACCCACCGATTTGATCAGCAGCGTCCATTTTCCGAGGTAGCCGCGTATAATGAAGCCCGACAAGATGGTCTTTATCTCGGGAATACCAGATCCGCAGGCGTAGGGCGCAAACATTCGCACAAGGGAGGCGCTGAGCGAAGCAAATAGCAAAGCCCACAGCACATACCAGATGTAAGCGACAATATATGGTCCGGTGCCATTTCGATCCAAGCCAAAGATCTCTGGCCAGGTTTTCCACTGAAAATAAATGCGATTTTAGTGTCTTATCGGGAATAAAATGTAGTTTCTCTCACCGTCGAGCAGTTGCCTTCTTCAAACACTGACTGTTTGGCAGGATAGCAGCATTGTTCCCTGTTAAACCAAAAGGCGGGTGGACAAATGCCATGCTTTAGATCCGACATCCAACTAGCTCCAATGTCCACCATGCCCGCCACACAGCCTGCGGCAATTCCGACGAGTAAAACACATAGCCACCCAGATCCGGCATCAATGGAACCCTATAAGTAAAATGATTGATTAGTATAGTGTATTTTAAACCATAAACGATCTTATACCTTTATCAGATCCCACAAGGAGTCCTGTCGCTTCTTGACTATGTAGCGATGTCGCATACGATCGCGGGCAATGTCCCGCTGCCAATCAATGGTGTGGAAATCTTCGTACTGCCCAATGCCAGGAATATCATCTTGCACGTCCGAGGAACCATAGAAGGATAGTGCTCCTATAGCAATGATAAAGAATACAATAAACATTTCGGATTTGACACTGTAAACTCTGAATCATGTTGTCATAATGGTTTGGTCTCAAAGTCCAAAGAGAAACAGAGTCTTATAAACATTAGCGCAATAATTTTGAGTATTTTACTTGTGTTTCATTCAGGTATCAAGACAAAGAACATGTAGGTTTTCTTTAACAGATTCCTTGAATAAAGTTCTCAAAGATATTACTCGTTCTAGCGTATTGCTAACATTGATTGCTTTTATCATCACAACTATAATTGACTCTTGTTCGTTTAAATAAATAATTCCCAATAGAAATGCCAGCTGGTTGTTTAGACAACTCAGTGATTATTTTGCTAACTTAGCATCACGTGTGTGGTGGTTGTATGTATGTACATATATCATGAACTTAATTGGTGTCTCCACAATACATGCCTGTATGCTAATGATTGTACATATTAATTGAATTGCCAGCGAATGAATACAGCTGTGAGCCACGCCACCGAATATTCGGAACCGGCAATGCGGCGAGGTGACGTCGCCTTACTCAAATGTTCATGATCTTGATTAACACCACAGACAGCGACAGTGGATGCTTTACGCAATGGATCTCTCCGAACTCACCGTCCATGGGTTCGCCGAAGGCACTGTGAGTTGGCACATGCTGGTGCATTGTCCGCTGATTGTGGTGATTGCCGCCGCCGTTGCCGCCAGAGTATCCGAAATCTCGTTCGGTGTCCGATTCGGTGGCCGTTTCCCGGTGATAGCCACTGCTGCTTCCTCCTCCGCCGCCGCCGATCACATCGCCCGGACTGGAGCGCGGTGTGATGTCGATCATATCCTCGTCGTCGGTGCCCGCCGCCGTCAGCGAGGTGGTCAGTTTGGTGTGCTGCGCCAGTGGATGGTCACGAAAAGTTCCGTCTAGGTCGCCGTCGCCGCCGGCTCCGTTTGTGTGGCCGTTCGACTGAAAAAGCGAAATAAGCGAAAAGCTATAAGATAAGGTTTGTGAATTAGGAGAGCTAGATAGCCTCTACGCTTTGTTTATGCATACGCAATGATAAGATTAAGATCTCGGACACAGCGACACCGTTCAAATAATACACACATCTGTACGTTGAATTACAATTGAAAGCATTTCCGCCCCCTTGTGCCAGATGTTTCTGTGTCATTTCGTAGAAAACTGCTTTTATCAGGAGATTCGCCCTTATCCGGGAAGCTTCAGCAGTCTATTCAAATTAAATGCTTAAAGTTGGCAAGCATTCGCTTAGAATTTGGATAAAGGAGAATTCTGTGCTGGGCTTCATGCCATTTTTTGGAAACCCCAATATGGCAAATCCGGTGAAGTAAGGATTTCAAATATTGCTAATAGACAATATCACAGAGGAAAGTAAAGACGTAAAGAAGAACTGTGCCAACATAATTATCCAAAAGAGACAATGCACAACAGCAATATTAAGTATTTTTCCACCATATTTATCTAAAATTAAGCCGCACTTCAAGTTTTTTAAGAGACATTTGTTCTGTTGCGTAGGTGAAAGGGGGAAATCCCAGTGGGTTTTATGGTGAGCTACCTTTTTCATGACCGTTTGGTAGGCGGTTATATAGCTGTTGCCCTCCGCGGCGGCCTCCCTGCTGCCCTTCAGCGGAAACTTCTCCATCCTGCGATCAGGCGATCCTACGTGGACAATTTCTATGGATAGCTATCCAATATTTTGGATTCCCTTTTTGCGTTGCAGTCCAGCAAAGCGGCGCAGCAGCAGCGCAGTTGCAGCGCAGCGAGCGCACGTCACTAAGTACAAACACACACACACACGCACAAACAACTGTTCGTGGGGCGAATCGGCAATGCAATCACTTTCTTTCCATTTCACTCGAATCGCGGATGTAAGCTCGATCTCATAGGCATTGGGGATGGCGCTCGAACAAGTATTTGATCGATTATATAGTACACATTACTTTTGTAAAGTGCTTACTTTTGTGTGCGAATAATTTATTTGCGAACCGTCAGTGTGACCAGACCGGGCGAGCTAATGAAATACCGCACGTAGTGTAGTGAACAGGAATCGATTGCAAAAGTAGTCGATATCATTAGCGATAGGCACGATATCCCGACGCGATCACTTAGTTCAATGAAAAAAATGCAGACGCGCGAATTACTTGCGAACTCAACACCAAACAAGTTTCAATTTCGCCTAAAAGAGAATCGTATTGTTCACATACGCTAAAGTACAAGGCTACCGACATGTCCGTTCAAGACGTACTATGGATCGTACTCACGGTGCAGTTGAGTTTTGGTCTTGCGTATTTTGAAAACAACCAAAGGACGCAGGACTATGATGTCGATAAAAATGGTTCTGTACACCACAAAAACTGGGTGCGTAACGAAATGATGGACAGCTTGGGCTTGTACTGGCTCAAATGGTGGATAAATGCCAACGAAAATAGCATTTACTTCGAAGTAACTGTTCACACGCGAGGCTTTGCCGGCCTGGGCTTCTCCAAGGATGGCCGGCTGGCCAGAGCGGATATGGTTTTGTTGTGGGTGGATGACGCTACAGGACATCTGAACGTCTTGGACTGCCATGGGGCGTTGTATCCTTCGAGCGGACCGCTGCTGCAGGACGATACTCAAAACTACGATGTCCTAGATGGCACACAAAATGGGACGCACACAATCATGAAGTTTAAACGCAAAATTGAAACCTGTGACCCATTCGATATTCCACTCTCCGTAAGTTTTCTTCAAAATCAATTGAATAGGAAAATAATATAAATATACTTTTCAGGCTGATACGTTTAAGGTGCTGTGGTCCATTGGGGAAAATGATCCCATTCATGGAAACTTGGATTGGCATGGTCAGAGCAGAGGCGTGAAAGCTTTGCAATTGTTTTCGCCAATGTTTACGAAAAATAGTCACTCGATCGAAGGCACCCAAAAATGGGACATAACTGTGAACAACGTAACAATTGATCGATCAATGGATACACTATACTGGTGTAAAATAGTGCGACTACCAGAGTTAACTGGTAAACAGCACATAATTGGTTATGAGCCGCTGCTGTCTGGTAAATACGATAGGAATGTGGTTCACCACATGACCCTGTTTGAGTGTCAGTCCAAGATATACTCTGCATCCGATCCTTCGTCCTGGGACCTTTGGGTCAGGAGTGCCGGCACAGTGTGCAACAGCAACCAACTGACACCACGCGACTGGGATTCGTGCTCTACGCCAGTTGCAGTTTGGTCCTTGGGATCTGATGGACAGTTTCTACCTCCCCACGCAGGGATTCCAATGGGCGGAGCATCTGGAGCTAGCTATTATATGCTGGAAATACACTACGATAATCCCGATGGAAAGGAATCGGTAGATCATTCCGGTTTTCGGATACACTACACACCCAATCTGCGAACCTACGATTCCGGAATTCTAATAAGTGGTGTTTCCATTTCGGAAACGCAACTCATTCCGCCTGGTCAAAAGAAATATCGATCCGTCGGCATCTGTGGGCCGTCTTGTTCAAGCGTCATGTTCCCTAAGGATGGTATTAAAATAATATCCGGAACGTTGCACTCACATCAAGCTGGTCGCACAATAAGTCTTCGGCATGTTCGATCTGGTAAGGAGTTGAATCCGATCATTGTTGACGAAAACTACGATTACAGGCACCAAAAGGTCCATCAGCTTGCCAATGAAACGGTCGTATTGCCAGGGGATTATCTAATTACAGACTGTTCCTATGAGACAAAGTACAGAAAACGACCCACATTCGGGGGCTATTCCACGAAGGAGGAGATGTGTCTCACCTTTATTACTTATTACCCCAAGATTGAGATGTCCGGATGTTATAGTATGACACCAGTGCGCGAGTTTTTTGAGATGTTCCGTGTGTACCAATTCTATTCCCTAAATATGACCGATGTCGAGAACATGTTTCTCTACAACAGTGACTACACCGACTTAAATAAACAGGCGAAGAATGCGACAAACATATTAAATTCAGGAAAAACATCCAAAGAAGACGTCATTTACGAGGAGTCTTTGTTAAACAAGCTTGTTATATCCGAGCCAGCCGAATTTCATGATCGCACATTTCTATCGCACTTAAATCAGTTGCCTTGGCATGATCCTCTCTTTACGAAACGTGTTGAACAAGCATTTATAACCGGAACACATATGACGTTTTGTCGCGTATCCAAGGATTCATTATCAATTCCTTCGGAAATTATTCGCTATCCCGAGTTTACAGCGTACGTAAAGCCACCGGCAGCTTGTTTGAACTATTTATTCACTGATAATGAAGAACTTCGTTCGGGAAGTTCACAACTTTTTACAGACTTTACGTTAAGTCTATTACTCATTCAGCTTGGGTTGCGAACGACATTAGTGTAAAATTAATGTGTGTTTGAAAGTATTATTTAAGCCATCCAAAACGTTTTCAGTGAAAATGCTAGCTTACCAAATGAACGATTATCAAATATTCAAAATTATTTTTCGTAATATGAAACATGAAAATATATCAAATCGATATAAACTAGGTACTTACATAAAGTAATATAAATTTGATAGAGATTTAAGGTGCTTTTAAGAACTCTTTAATTTAAGAACCTTTAAATGGGATTTAAAAAAATTGCACGAAATATAGAAAGTAAAAATATACCTCCGACTTACAAACCAATCAACTAATCTTCTATTAATTAAGTTAAATTACCGACAATAAAATAAGGAGTAACTTATATTAGTTTAAGGTTTTCATATTTTTCGAGGTTAACAGAATGTAAGCATCTTTTCAGGGATACTAATAATAGCCTATATGTAAAATGTATGTATGCAGTTTTCAAATAAAGCAGTTAATTTATAGAAAGAGCTGAATTTTTTTGAGTGTAGTTTTGGTATATTTCTAATGTGGCCTGCTGCCAGCGAACCATTCTACGTGGTATATTTCAACTCGGCCCGCACGGTCACTCTGATCAATTTGTTTACGCCGTACAGCGCACGGATTGCAGTTGGGCCAACAACAAGGCGAGAGCATAAACAGCGATACCAACATGGCCGGCTTCGTCGCGGTGCACACGGGTACGTATCTTGGTCATGGCGGTTGCGATCCGCCGGGCAGACAGCCAGATGATTGATGACCGCCACTTGCTCTCAGGGGCTGGGAACTGCATCGACGAGACGAAGTACCAGCGGGTGATCAAGGAGGCCTGCCTGCGCGCCACAGAGATCCTACGCAACGGCGGATCCGCCGTCGATGCCTGCGAGGCGGCCATTGTGCGGCTGGAGAACTGCGGCTACACAAACGCCGGCTATGGGTCAAATCTCTGCATGGACGGCTCTGTGCAGTGCGATGCGGCTATAATGGATGGCTCCACGCTTAACTTTGGCGCCTGCACGAACGTTAGTCGGGTGAAGAATCCCATTCAGTTGGCGAGACGCATCTGCGATGCCCAGTCCAGTCCGCAGCTTCTGGAGCGCATTCCACCGATGATCCTCGCCGGCACTGGAGCGGAACACTATGCCGACGAGGTGGGTTGCTCCATGGTGGAGCCCGGCGTACTGATCTCATCTAAGGCCAAGTTCCAGTTTAATCACTACAAAAGCAAGTACGACCTCGTGGTCAACAGTAGATTGAACAAGGCAACGTCCGAGGAACCCGTACAAGTGCCAGAACCTGGAAACGAGGTGGAACTTGCCGCTGCTTTGGACACCGTGGGAGCGGTATGTGTTGATGGGGCAGGGAACACAGCAGCGGGCTGTAGCTCCGGAGGCATACTGCTCAAAGTTCCGGGCAGAGTGGGCCAGGCAGCTACTTATGGTGCCGGCTGTTGGGCCACCGATACGGACGAACTGGCCATAGCCACCTGCACAACCGGAAACGGCGAGTACCTGATGAAAACGCTGCTGGCCCGAGAGATCTGCCATGGAGCCTTTAGTAGTGATTGTGCGGTGACCAGTCTGCACAAGACGTTCAAGCAAAAGTTCCTGGACTCCCCGCTGCTGCCCCGACAGCAGGATCTGTACGCTGGAGCTCTGACGCTGCTCTATTATCCGGGCCAGAGCAGCGGCGAGGTGATGTGGAGCCACACGACGCAGTCGTTCTGTGTCGGCTACATGGCAACCAACCAGAGGGTGCCAAAGGTTCGTACACCCATCCATCATTTTCTGATTTTGCATATAACTAATTCGGCGTGTGTGTTTATATTTGCAGTTTGTGCATTCGCCGCTGCCCACGTACAGCGTCCCGGGCCGATCGTGCGTCGTCAATGGCCATAATTTCCATTTGCGCATTTAAATGTGGGCTGGCCAACTAGCCGCAGCCCCCAGCACCTTCCTGCAGCTCCTGGTCCCGCTGCTCTGCATCTGCAATTCATTTGATTTAATGTTTAATTGCCGCGACAATCGCTGCCAATGACACATGGGAGCAGAAGGCGCCTGAGGAGCTGGGACAGCATTATGTGTATATGCTTCATTCTCTCGGCGAAATATTAAGATAATTAAGCGAAAATTTTTATTGTAAAAATCTCGTAGATCGTAATGTGTGCAGTACTAGTAGTAGCAATGAAATAGGATTTCGAATATATTGTATCCCTCGTCGAACCGGGTGCGCTAGATAAATCAGCCGGCGGCATACTCGCATGTTCGGAATATCATATTCGAGGGGGCACATGTTTGTATCCGTTTGTATATTTAGACTTGCGCTGCCTTGTGTGCGCATCTGTGTGTTTATGTCCAAGTGTTTACGGCCATCAATGTACAGAACTTAACCCATTAATATTAGCTAAGCAGAAGCCACAGCATGCACACACAATATCAAGGTCTCTACTATCGCGAGTTGTCCTCAACACGAAAATTGTGAAAATGCTTTTACTTTTTAGCGTAAATCGATTTGCACATATGTACATACACATACGCCTATGACGTGAGCTCTTCTAAACAAAACATTCATACGTATTCATTTCTCCGTTTATGGGGTTCCAGCTAATAATCCTATGGTATTTCATGGCATATCGAATGCTACACATCTCGAGGCTTTTTTAAACTACATGCAACAGCAAAAATTTAGTTCCATTAGATGATGATTAATACTGCCTAAGATCGTGTCCTTCATTTTAGTCATAGTTAACGCCAGTTATATCCCAATAATGATTTATCACCAATGACGAATTTGAAATGTATCGTATTTATTATTTCGGACTTATTAAATGGCTATCAAAGATTGTTTACAAATATATATGGTTTTATTATTTTAGTAGGTTGTAAAAACCATATTAATGCTTTAATTAGAAAACTATTTCCGGTATATCATTTGCTTAAGGAGTAGCAATAGTCGTAGAAGTTGTTGATGAAGACGTTGTGGATGATTCATTAGAAGAAGACTGCGTGGTGGAGGAAGTCTTGGATGAAGAGTCGGTGGAGGATTCCGTAGATGAAGAAGACGAGGAGGACGCAGTCTTTGGTGTAGATTCCGTTGATGAGGAAGCTGTGGATGAAGACGCGGAGGAGGACTCAGTTGAAGAAGCAGTCGATGAAGAATCAGAAGGCGACTGAGTCGTTGTAACCGAGCAGCTGGTCGGCCTGGTTGTCACACATGAGCTGGTGGTTGAGTCGAAGAAGGGCGTGGAAGCGCGGCAAGTCATGTAGAGGGCAACCCAGGTGGTTCCAGATTTTTGGCAGTACAGGTAACTGTTGCACGTGGAGTCGTCGGTTATTCTGGTAAAGAAGTAACTAGGATTGGTACTAGGCTCGCCAGCACTGCATAAATCCTCTATCTGCGCGGCACTAGGAGTAGTCGTTGGAGCCACTGTAGTTGTTGTGGTTGGCTGATAAATACTGTTGCTACAGGTGGCATCCAATCCAAGCTATAAGTTAACACATGTTAGTATGAATAATTTTTAAAGTCCCACAAAACCTACAAATTCGGAGGCACAAGACGGTACACAGACGGTTTGATACGTCGACAGAGCATCTATGTTACAAATCTCATCCGTGCCGCAGTTGTACACACTTCTGGTCAGCACATCGCCGCTGGAGGAGCAACGGGCATACTGGGTACTGCTGACACAGGCGTATTTGGCGCCTGAGGAACACACTTCGCAATTAGCTCCATTTCCGCCCGGGCCTCCACACACGTCCAATATGGTCGAATTCAGCTCGGAGATCAGAGCACAAACGCTGTCCGAATTTGAGCAAACGGTGCCCGCAGGACATTCGATAACATCGCCAACTGGACCATTTTCTGAGGTAAAGAATAGAATGTTAATATGAAAGGACTGCGGTCCAGGACTTACTCATGCAATTCTGATAGCTATTCTGATCAACGCAGTACACATCGTTTTGCTCCAGACACGTCTGACATGTCTGAGCTGCCACCAACGATAGTCCACATGCCATGATGGCCACCAAAGCGATTATCCTCTGCATGTTCCTGCCAAAATTTTCGCACCTTTTTGCTACGGTATTGCTGCTCAACCTGAACGATTTACTGATATGATCCCAACCATCCATCTGCCGTCTTATATAGCGGAGGAGCTCACTATGCATTAGCCTTCATTTGTTTATGGGTTGATAATATTGTTTGTCAGATTTCGTTGTCTATGCCTGCCAAAAGTCTATCATCATAAAGTAATATTGAAGCGATCTAAATGACAGCAACATGCTTTTTAATTTTACGTACTTCATACAGGGAAATGCGGTTCATAAAGTGTAATCGTACATATATGTACATATATGGTATTTTTGAAGGTCTATTGACATTTCTGTTACCTTTTGAGTCACGTCTTTTCGCAATACATGCTTTCTAACCTTTAAGTTAACCAGATATTTTATAAAATCTGAAATTTAAACTTTTATTTCTATTTCTTTAGTTTTCTTTATTTTTCATATTTTAGCAGCAGTTATAATAAACGAACATAACATATTTTCCAAATCCCATAATATAATTTAGATATATATTTAAAAGTAATGGACTTTAAGATCGTCAAATGATATTTGTTATATGCATCCAGTTGGTTTTGTCGATACGCAAAGGCTGGTTGTAGAATCAAAATATGGCTTGGGTTGTTGGCAGGACATATAAACGGTGTCCCATGTGGTGGTTTCATTTCTTTGGCAGTAAAGATAAGTGTGACAGGAAGTATCCTCCTTGTAGATCGTAAAGAAGTACCAGGTTTCCTTAGGTATTTTAAGATCTTTTTCAGCTTCAGTACAGGTAGAATTTTTCTGCTCTGCACTGGGTGTGACAGTTGTCGGTGCTGCGGTAGTTGTTGTCATGTATTCACTGTTGCTGCAACTAGCTCTCAAGTTGAGCTGCAAAAAACAATAAAAAAAAGATTAGAACACAGCTCAATTAAGTTATCCATGAATACCTACAAAATCGAGAACACAAGAAGGCGTGCATATGTTGTCGTACTTTTCCAGTGCTTCCGAACTGCAAATCTCATCAGCATCGCAGTCATAGATATTGGAGTCGACCAAAACCGATTCGGAACACCTGGCAAATTGATTTTTGCTAACACAAGCATATTTCAGATTTGCGCACGATGCACACTTGTTTCCACCGGAGGTTCCACAGACATCGACTACAGGTTTTGATATTTCAGAACTTTTCACACAAACATTTTTCGAGTTTGTGCAAACCGTATCGGCGGGACAGCTTATCACGTTGCCAAAAGGTTTACTTTCTAAATGAAATCTTTTCAGAATTAGGTACTATGGAACTTAATTCTTAACTTACTGATGCAATTCCTATAGGAAGTTTGGTCTACACAGTATACATCGTTATCCGTTAGGCACTCCTGGCACTCTAATGCCTTCACAACAGCTAGACCGCAAAAAACAATGGCCGAAATCAGGAGAGTTCGCTTCATTTTCCCCAAGGACTTTCAGTAGATTCTCTGGTAAAACCCCAAAATAGTTTGACGTTTTCGTTCAATGCACTTTCAGTCTTATATAGCTAGGAAATGCAACTTTTAGTGACGTTTTTATTGCAAATCTGATAATATTGTTTGTCAGATTTGGTTACACCTGTAAATTTACATCAATAAAGTAATATTAAAAGCTTTTCGACGCTGAAAAGGGCTGACTTGTAAATAACAATAGATTCCACACATTTGCCAACTTAAATCATGAATCACAATATAAACGAGATCTGCAGATTTGTGTATTATTATTTACAAAACGAAGAATAACAACCAAAAAAAAAAAACAACAACTACCAAATAAATTTCTCATGTGAACCTTAAGGTTGATCTTATCAACAAATAAAAAAAACCACTAAATGCAGACAATAAAAAATATACGTCGAGTAAAAGATATCACCTTCAAAATAATTGGCAGCATGTTATCTAGGCGAAAATAAGTAAAATTCCGAGAAACACCTTAGTGCCCATTCATCCTTGGAAAGTCGAAAGGAAAACAATTTGGATTTGCTTGCGATCACATTTATTAAGTTTCGTATTTGAATCAAATTTTCATAAATATTTTCTCACACAATTTTACATATTACACAATTCACGTTCTTATGGTTGTTTATGCTTGATTATCGTTTCCATTTACGAGTAACACAAAATCTCTTAGGCGAATTTATAAATAACAGAAATATGCATATGCGTATGATCATTTGTTTCGTTATAAGCGAAAGTAAAATATAGTACGATGTAAATGTATATAATACGTTTCGAAGTGAAGGAGAGAACTAAAAGTGTCTGCTTATCTTAACGTACTCAAATAATAATATAATAGAAATAATTGGGCATACGCAGTGAAGAACCCATCCCGATCTATAGGATAGCGCCATGGAGCTTTTGCGAAGTTGTCTCCTCAGTTGAAGGGTACACTATATATGTAGCTACTATAGCTTTTGATGGTATCACCGATGCCTTTATCTATGCAGCACTAAAAACAATTACAATTGGATGATAATGATTACACTTAGTAAGTTGACGCGTGGGCTGGTTTCGGCACATCTCCGGAGTCTCATGAACTGGCGGTCTGGATCCTCGATGATATTACACATTGACATGTTGAACTTATGATTCTGTTGCTTTAAATATATATATGTATTATGTAATGTGTATATATAATTTATATATGAAAAAATATATATATATATTTATGTATTTATATGTATCATGTAGTTAAACTAATCTGTAATGTAACTAGGGCTCATTTGATGATTATGTTCTCAGTTTGTATGTAAAGGTTTTCGCTTTCCATTTTATATCTTTTGATCTTCTGATCGTTATACATAACGCGTATGCTTATGTAAATATAGTTAAGCTTGATTTGTGTTTATTTATAATTTGCTCTATTTCGTATATAAAATTTGACCAAATACATAAGATTTCTTTATATAAAACGAACGAAACAATTCTCAACGATATTTGAAACATGGTTTCACCTAATGCTTAACGGCCTAACACAAATAAGAAACAAATTTTGAAATTTTCACGCGAATATCCGGCTTTCGCTTGCATCGCTTGCTTGCTTTAACATTCATTTTCATTCTTTTTTAGCCTTCTTCCATCTGGTAACTAAAGTAAAATTGTTGCTTCTCGATGATATAGGTTCTCAGACATACATACACTGAAAGTAAAACATAATTTCATTTACTTAATTTGCTAATTACTCTAATCAACGCGGCGTTCTCCTCCTTCAGGCGATGATTATCCGACTTGTAGGCATCGAGTTGCTGTTGAACGGATGAGATGAAATTCAAATTAGTACAGTATATAGAGATATCCCAATGGGTATACGTTTATGGCGGGGGAGGCACAAGTCTTGGAGTTAGATGTGCATGGGGCATGCTTCGTTAATCTATTGGGGATGCGGTAGTCGCAGCCACAGCAGCAACAACAACAGAAACAACAAGAAACAATTAGTAATTACCTAAAATTGAACTCATCTGGACGCCCTAATCTCGAGAATAAAACCAGATAGCATGCACTTAACCACAAAACTACACTCGAAACATATGCGCTTAGATAATTGTCTCTGTGAAATCTGATTCGTGGGATCTTTATGACGCGTGTCGTGTGCTGTGATAAGCGAGCTATAGACGAAATCGGAATCGATCATATAATGTCGAATGAATCTCATGAATTTGGATGCCTGATGCGAGTGTTCCATAGATATACACCCACCCAATGTGGCGTATTCAAACAATAAACAGCAGTAATCGAATAAGATCGACAGTGAGCAAAATTTTGTTTATTTCATATAGATATATGCATGTATATATATATAACTCAAAATCGGTCGATGGTCTTGTGGTTGAAAACACACAGAAGGGTAAACAAAATGGCAGATAAAACTTGTAACAATAGTAACAACAAGAGGTATAAATCCATAGTATAGTTTAATAGACATTATTTAAAGAGTAGAGTATTAAGTAAGTATTGTTTATATGTACATTCAGAGTGTTTCAAAATGTTGGTTGATTGAAAGCAACTTCTTATCTTATCCACTTTTTAAAACAATGGTTTGATTCTCTACTTTCTATCCCAATAAAACAAATTTATTAATCTTTAAGGCGCAATAAATTTTGAAAACTGTGTCATTTCCAACCATTCTCCATCAGTTTGAAACACTCCATGTTACAGTTATAGCTAAATATATTTTATTATATTCTTTATATGTGGTATGTGTATAACAACAAAACAACAGCCAGCTCATAATATTGGGGCGCAGGTTCTTAGAATGGCTCAATTGAGTGTCAGTGGTGGGGCATTTACCGTTAAGCTTCCAGCATCACCAACTAGACCACTTCGCTCTCCCTGATGATCGACTTTTGGAGACCCTATATGAAGTCTCCAGATCCTTGGGCCGCTAATCGCCGATGCTGTTTTTTTTTTCTTTTATTTTTTGGTGGTGGGGACTTGATGTTTGATCTCGTTGGTTTCGATGAGCTTTACTTTGATTCGAGAGTGGGCTAACTTTTGATTTATAAGTACTTATCAACCGTACAGTGGTCTGTAGTTACCATATGATATAGTTTGATATAAATTACATTTCAAATTCGCAACAATTGCACCTAGCGAATTTAGTAGATTACCAAAAACGAACAAGCCGTCTGATTATTATTTTACTATTCAAAAATTAACTACTTTTGAAGTTTGCCGTTCTATCAAAGGGTCCGTAGTATATAGTAACTCCCAAGGAGTATATAGTATTGTTAAAGTTTTATATTACCAGTGACCAGTCCAAAGCCAATGAGCTCAATGTTAACTTAAATTTAGCTACGATACATTTAGTTATTGTGGTTTCGGTTATGCTTAAATATCCATATAATATGATTAACGACATCGAAATGTGTAACGAACCAGGAGCAAGAAAAATATCGATGATTATTGGTTATCGATGTAGTCCTGGCAAAAACATCGATGCTTTTCTAGTTCTAATAGAAACGATAAAACGATATTCGCGACATTGTGCTTTGTGAGCAAGGGGGCGTGAGAATTTTTGGGGTGTATGTGGGCTGGTGCTGGGCAATCTAAATGCTTTTCTGATCTGCGCCTATTTGGTCTTGGCCAGCTGACTCTGAGCCGAGGTGGTCAGCTTGGAGACGACCCGCGTTAGGGCCCGATTCTCGGCTCGCAAACGATCGTTCTCAGTCTTTAGCTTCTGCAATAGCTAAAATCACACAAAAAAATAAGGACAACAGCGGCGACGCAAGAAAAATAAGTGGAAAATAGGCATGTTTTCGTTTGAGCGATTGCCGATAATCGATTGTTTCGATAGTTTCGATTGTTTGTTCGATCGATGAGGCGCGTGGGAAGAGAGAGAAAAAAGAAAATCAAATTTGAGTGAGCGTATTGTTCAATGAGAGCGCTTTTGTTTAAAATTTGTAACAATTATGTGAGTGCGATTGGTAGACGTATAACGATAAACGTGTAACGTATAAACGCTTGGGAACAGTGACCAAAAATCATAAAAGGTGGCGAATGACACAGCGAGAGATTGAGCGAGTGATGAATTGAGATGCGATGATGACAGAGAAACATAATGGTCTTGAGATGAGAACATGTCTGATGTCTGTTGTTGCTGTGGTGTGATATGAAAAAATAACCATAGAACACAAATATATGATCTGATCACGTGGCGAAGGTGGGGCAAAAATAAATTGGCATGGGAAATCAAAGCGATCGCTTCACTGTACAGCGGGGTGGCATGAAATAATACAAGTACTATACACGGGGGCAATTTGGTAAATCAATTTCAAATCAAGTGCCATGGCATTCACACACAGAAGACGGCTAGTCAACTAGGTGTTTTATATGGTGGCCAAAAGGGAAAGGCAATCATAAAAGTAAAGATTAAACTATAAAGGTGAGAGAAACGTGTGCTCCAACTCAGTGCGAAAGGGGTATTATGGCTTTGGGTTATAAGAACAGAACTGCTCAATTCGAGTTAATAATAAGGGGGGTTAATGAATCAGGATTTGAGACATGCAACAATGCTTTTCTGGGGGAAAAGTATCACAAACTCTTGGACAAATCATGTGGGGGATGGAATCAAAATAAAAATAAACCAATATAGCAATCAATTTGGGGGTCCTGTTCTCAGAACACAAAAACAGCAACAGCGGCGGCACTTTTAACGCTTACGGTTAGCAAAGGACACTTTTGTAATTACCTTGAGCTCTTCTTCCAACTCGGAAAGCTTGCGTTCCATAGCTCTTCTTTCGCGTTTCTCAAGTTCAGATAGTGAATTTTTCGTTGTCTGCGAATGTGAAATGAAACAAGATGTGGTTTTGCGATTTGTTGTTTTTCGATTTTGATTCGGGTCTTGGTTTTTCTTGTTCAGTTTTGTGGTGTAGTTGTTTGTTGGGAATTCATATTTTTGTTCAACGGATCGAAAAAACATATATTTGTATGGATATACGACAGAGCGGGGTGTAAAGAGCGAAAGAGAGCGCGAGCAGTAAGCTTCACATGAGGGGGAAAAAGAGGCAGCGAGGTGGGTGGTTTTTGTGTGTTAAAAATATATAGTAAATATATTTTGGTGGCATCCTTGAACTAAGTTTATAGTGTTGCGTGTTGTTTTGTTGTTGGTTACTGCTGGCAGTTTCGGTATTGGTTTATCGGCTTTTAGTTTTATAGTGGGCTGATGTGGGCGTGGCATGTTAGGGGCGTGGCATGTACTTACGGCATTGGCGAATCTCTCGAGCGTTGCACGTGTCTGGACGGCTTCATCGTCCTTCTGCTTGAGCATCTGCCTCAGCTTATCGTTCTCCAATCTACAAAGGATTATCGTTTATATTCGGATTATATACTTTGGGGTTCTTGAGGGGAGCTTCACTCACTTTTCCGCTTCCCAGAGCGCCTTGTAGTCAATGCCATCGCCATTCTCCGTCTTGTCATTGCTGCTGGAGCTCTTTGACTCGCTGGTGGTGGCCGTACTCGCGGTGCTGCCCAGCCGGGAACGGGATGTTCGCTCACTGCCACTCTGTAAAGGAGAAAAAGAAAATTTAACTAATTTTAGCAACTGGAAAAAGTAAAGTTTGGAAAATCAACTTTTAGACAATTTCAATTACTTCAAATAACTTTACAATTTTAAATAAATTTCAAAATAATAATTTAGATATGTAAGTACTTATTTTTTTACCAATAAAAACAACAACAACAACAGCATAAGGTAATTCAATAGAAACCGACTTAACCAGTACACCTGCTTACTTCATATCCCTCACTCTTCTCCGAGGAAGCACTAATGGATCTCTGTGCCGCGCTCTTCGACCGCGTGCGATTGCGAGACTTGCGCTCCTGTTCCCGCAGAGAGTTGCTCCTCGTGGCTGCGATGGCGGCCACAGTGGCTCCGGCACTGGTTACCCCATTCGAGGATGGACCACCATAGGCTCCATTCAGGCTGCTATTCGATGCCGACAGCGATTTGGTCTTCAGTAAACGAGAACTCTTGAACGAATTGGACGAACTCAAACCGGGCGACTTGAAGGTCAGCGAGGCGGTGGTCACACCCTTATCATAACTACTCGAATAGGGGCTGACATATCGATCGCTTGTGGAGTACGACGATCCCGCCGAGGAATAGGAGCTGGGATTGTACCTGGAACTGTCGTAGCCACCGCTTCCTGTACCATTCGAGGCCGAGGAGGAGGAGGACGACGAGACGGTGGACAGAGAGGAGGAGAGAGCAGAGGCTTTAGATTGGCCGTAACTATGGCTTTGGCTTATATGCTTGCCCACCACCAGGTGGCCATAGTGATGACCACCGCTTGTGGCCGCCGAACCCGAAGCAGATGAACTGGCAGTGGGTTGGAGCTGCAGATAGTAGCGATTGCCCTGGTGCGTTTGCGTTTTATTTGCTGGCATGGCGGCATTGGACGCAGAAGCAATGGATGCGGCATGGCATGTGGAGGCGGATGAGGTTACACCTGTCGATGGGCCACTGCTTGCGGTTGGCTGATGGGAATGCTGATTCGAATAGTGGTTGCTGGTGCTGGTGAACTGCTGATGCTGATGAAGATGATGATGATGATGTTGCTGCTGATGGAGCTGATACTTGGACGCCCCGTAATCGTAGCGACTGCCCGCATTACCATAAGAACTCCGACCAGCACCTCCTCCGCCGTACAAACTCTCCCTCGAGCTGTACACACTGGCATAGGGACTCTGGTAACTGGAGGCGCCACTGCTGGGAAAGTAGCCCGTGCTCAAGGGACGACCAGTGCTGCCGGAGCTGCTATAGCTACTTCCGTTGTAGTTATAGGCCCCGGAACCCCCACTTGATGGAGCCATTCGCGAGCTGGAGGACAACGATCGCCGCCGACTGGACAGCGGCGCCTGGGTTCTTGATCTCGAGCGAAAGGACATCTCGCTGATGGAAACTATAAGAACGTGGGCACCATTAGTTTGCCATCTCGCCTGGCACTTCGTATATCAATCGTCAGTGCCAAAGTGCAATTACGCTTAAGCAGTTCGACCAAAAACCACATGATCTGAATGATCTTTCCTATTGAAGGTAATTGCCATCTGGTCACAGGTTTGCAAAGAGTTTATATCGTTCCCAATTCATTTTAGCTATTGATAGTTTCGCATATATATTTGGTAAATCGTTCCCAATCCATTTTAGCTATTGATAGTTTTGCATAATAAACCATTAATTGCTTAGACACATCTTTCTTTAAGTAGGATTTGAATAATTAATTGACTCGATGAAATGTACTCTATAAACTAAAATTAAATCCATTTTCAAAGAAAAAAAATCGCTAAAATATCTTTAATTGACAAAAAAAAAAAAATCATGAATATGGACAGCTGTCATTCAAAAAAGACTCTTTGAACTTTAGTTCGACTTTGGATTCAAGATGCTATACTAAGAATGCATTTGAACGAACGATACCCCGGGAATTATTCGCAATTAGAGGGCATTTCAACTTCGATTCTGATCGATTTGTGTTCCAATTATAGACGCGCACACAAAAGGCAATTACAATTATAATCAAAGCGAACATACAAAATGTTCTTGAATTCGGCATAAACAAAAATAAAGGAAAACAAACAGCTTTTCGGTGTGTTTACATGTGTCCATATATCTCGGCTTGTATACTAGACGTATACATTTTCGATTTGGAAAACGCAATATTGACATGTGGTTTGGGAATCGGTTTTGGACGTGCACCGGGAAAACCAAAAATGACGTCAAGGCATACATTTTGACAATTTTCATTTCAGTTTTCGACGTATTTATGTTCATATACCTCCACTGGCACTAGGTGCTTCTGTTGGATCTCGACGGGATGCTCTTGTTGGGATTGAAAACACATAGAAAACGTGATATATGGATGCGAATATCCCGCTGCCGGCCTGGTATTTATTTGTTTCTCTAAGTTGATGCCTCTCATCCTCCGCCCACGCGATACAAAACAACAAACATGAAACCGACCGTCAGACCAGAAAACGTTTTTCTTTTCAAGCGATTTTCCAATGCATATAATTCATGACGAACCGTCTCGGTTTCCTAATAGACTCATTTCATTCTGTGTATCTGCCCGTTTAAATGGCTCTATCTATAGGACAATCGCCCATGAATGAAGCGCCTTTTTAATGTTTGGTCTTTTGCAATCATTTCCCCCCATTTATGCCTTCTGTATATTGTGGTAATTCAAACATTTTGCTTGGCAAATTTCGCATAAAATGTATATAAAAGAAGCTTTTAAAAATACAATTTTCTGCTGTGTCATGCCGAAGATAAATGAACTAGCCGGGTCGCAGAGGCATCATAAAAAAGATTAGGAAATAGACGTAAATCAAGTCAAAGGATAAATACTAGCGAAATGATTTGGCAATTTTCAAGACAAGTATTTATAAAAACATGATTAATACTTGCAAACTTTAAATGAAAAATTCAATGCTAGTATTGTTTAACCAGTTAATATTTAGAATTAGAATTTGACTTTTAATAAACTTTTTTTTTTTCAGTTCTCTTGTTAAACTTTAACATTTGTGGCCACGAAAAAAATACAAATAAATTAGGCACGTTCACGAAATCAAATTAAAAACTTATCAAAATAGTTGACCATATATGCAAAAGCCACCTGGTAGGAGCATCAACTTGAAATGTCCAAAAATTATGCGCAGTTGGCCAAAAAAGGCAACGCGGAGCGATTCCATCAACTGAAAACGATTCAACTTTTTGCGGCCGGCAGTCAAATCATCGACTTTGGTTTGGCAAATCCCCTCCAGCTGCCCATTTGATCCCAGGGGTAAACTGATCTAAACTGCAATAGCAGTTGATTTTTTTTTTTTTTGCCCCAAAAATTCTTTGACACATTCGACAGGTCTTGTGGTTTTTGGTCTCTCGTTGCACTTGACGTATTGAATTCTTGAGTTTAATTGGGATTTACATTGAGATTTAGACTTGTTTGATTGGATTAGCTGGGTTCGGGTGATCTGAACTGAATCGAACTGAGATGATCCGCTGTGCTGGGCGCACAAAACTCAACTGTGTTGCTGGCAGCCGATTTGAAATGTTTTATTTGAAAGCGAACGATCGGAAATAAACACGAAAGAGCAGCGAAAGAGTGCCCACATGAAACTAAGAGCCAAATGAAGAGCGGAAAAGCCGGAAAAATGAAGAAAAAAATAGAGAAATAAAATGTGGCGGCATATTTTCAACTCAAATATGAAGACAAGAAATAATAAGAGCAGGGAAGGGAGCCAAATTTTCACTTGAAATTGCGCACACGAAAAATTCGTTGTGCGAGTTTTTCACCTGGTTGAGCCCACATCTAAATTTAGTAAATCGCACACGTATTTGGCCCAATGTCCGAGACGCAAAATTGTTAACTATGCTGGGGTCAGAAGAAATCAGGGAAACACAAACGCAAACGAGAGCACTGCAAACTGGGCCAAAAGGCGAAGCACAGTCATTGACACATGACTGCAACGTAACTGGGAAAATTCGTGAAAAAGCAGACAGAGGAAAGCGCGAGCATAGGAAAAACTATTTTTGTTTGCGTTTAAATTTAGCGTTAAGTGCGCGACAGAAGACAGGAGAATCCAATTTGGGGAGTTGCTACCTCCTACCCCCTCATAACTGGGCCAAAATCAGACCCCTCCGCGCAGAGTTTATGGTTTCGTTGGATGCATTTTCCGGCTATAAATACCGCATGACGATCCTTTCGCCGCAGGGAGAGAGAATGAGGAAGCAAATGCCTGCAGCAAGCTGTTATAAATTTAGCCGCACATTTTCTCGCTTTTTCTGCAAAGTTCAACGGACGTGTGCCAGCTTTTCTTATTATTATGCGCTTCTCAATATAGAATTAGATATTTCCTTCGGCTTGGGTCGTGCCTCTGTAATTGCCCAATTTATTATAAAATGCAAAACTGTCTGCGAAGACGATTGTGAAAGTGATTTCCCCCAGATGCCCCAGCATTTGCGAGATGAAAACTAAAAAGTAGAATAAATGCACAATGGCACACTTGACATCGTCAATCAAAGAGCGTCAGATGGTCTGCCGTCACTTTGGATGGATCGTTTGTTGGAACACATGCTGAAAATTGCATACTATTACTTATTTCTTTACGCCACAGGCAAACGAATAGTTAAAGCCACAAATTCCAGGAAAATATAGTTCTCAAAATGAAATTTCCATTTCAAAAGGAAGGTATCAAACAAATTTAGACATTGTGTTGCATCATTCACTTCATGTGGATCATAGCAAAATTTCAAACAAGTAAATTACCAATTAAGTTAGCTTTTAATGATTGTGTGTATTTGTAGCAATAATTCACAATGGGAATATATATGAATTGCTATTTGAAATTTGCTAAACAAAGTGGTCATTTATGAAGAGTATCTATAGTTTTTCCTTCTTCTTAAATTCAACCATTATAAACTGCCTAACGAAACTATATCAAATGCAAATATTTGGCATTTATCAATGCTAAACCGAATGTAAAATTTACGGTACGTCTTTAACCAAACATTTGACCAATGTTCGAAACAATTAATAACTTTTTATAGGAACAAGCAGAGCGAGCGCACGTTAATGACAAGATGCACTCAGAAATTGTGTCAGATTTTAATAATAGGCGACACCGGCGCTGACACTTGCTCAGATAAATTGTTAACAGGTTCTCGGGCCGGGACAGACTCGTGATTTCTATGGACGCAAATTGGATGCGCACTAATAGTTCTGACCTCGGCCATGAAAGGATTTGCAGTTGCCTTGCACTTACACTCGGAATCCCACACGAAACCATACCGAGAACCCACAATGCCACGTGCGCACATTCAAAGTGGCAAATCATAATTTCGTTTTTTTGCGTCGTCCGCCTAATTGGACCAGACATACGATGGAGACGAACATTGTGGGCCAACTAAATGCATGGAGGAGGGGCACTACACACTAGCTACTTTGAAGGACGCGGAGTGCTCTAAAATTGTGGCAAGGTGTGACGAAGGCAAAGGCACAACGAACACATGTGGTGGTCAGGTGCAGCTCGGAAATAAAAGGCTGACACAAATATATTTTCTAATTGCTTGGCAAGGTGTGAAATATTCAATAATATTGATGCTGTTGCTGTTGTTCTTGTTGGTAGTTCACATATGATAAGCACTAATTATCGGCGCACAGACTCACCTCCTTCTCCTTCTCCTCGTTGTCGTTGTTGGACGATTCGTTCTGTCGCTCGGGATCCAGTTCCTGCAGCAGAACAAAAGACATTTTCAATTTAGCATTTAGAATTTTCCCATTCTTCCGACTAATTAGCAATTTGACTGAGAATAGTTGGCATACGGCACTTCCACCATGGCTAATTTATTGTGACAAACTGCCTGGCAATTAGGCACACAAATGATGTATCTCCCAACCATACTTACATCCATATCGATGTGCACCACGCCCGTTGATCTGCGCTTCGGCTTGCGCCGCCTCTGAATGACCGTCTGTGTGCGATTGTCGTTCTCCTTATCATTATCTGTTAAAAAAATTGTAAAAAAAAGTCTTATTCAGCTTTCACTATAGGTACTACAATAATCTTTTGTTCAGAGAATAACCTATTCAATAATCAAGATATAACTAAGACAAATTCTTAGGCTCTAGCTTTACAACTACTTCAATGAATTGTTATGTTTGTTACATTACAAGTGAAAGTAGCCGTAGTTACTACTACTACAACAGTTGCTGGACATGATTCCCTAGCTTTCCTCGACTTTTCCTTACCCTTATCGTCATGGTTTGACGTGGCATTTGGTGCCGTAGCCGCTGTATGATTGGCACTGGTTGCAGACACTGAATTGGAGGTTGAGTTGCTAGTCGTGGTCGCTGCAGTGGTCGCTCCCGTGGACGTGGCGTTCGTCTCGAATTTGCGAACTGAGGGCGTGACATAGGCACTGTTGTTGGTGCCCTCGCTGGGCGCGGAAACTGGACGACCCACAGAGTTGAGCGACTGATTGGAAGCATTTACTGTAAGGGAAGTAGTTATTACTATTTATTCGAAAGTTGAGCAGAAAATATCCTTGATAACTTACGTGCATTGGGACCGCTGCTGATGCGCCGCTGGACACCAGTGGTGGTTGATAAGTTGGCGGCTGCCATTACCGCCGGAGCACTGGGTATGATGGTGCTGTTGTTGGGCGGATATGTGCCACCGCTGGTTATGTCCTCCAACTTGAACTGCATGGATAAGGAACCATTTACCAATTGCTCAATTCAGTTAATAGTTTAACAATGTTAAATATCAATATATGTTTTGAAATGTTTCTCTATAATTGTCGTATTTGTTTGGTTTGTGTGCGATGTATTTGTTCTTACAAGAAGCTATGCCGTGTCTTGAATCATTCGAATGCAGCGGGAGTTAGTTTATACTAAACATTTAGTAGTAATCAACACGTATCAGCCACCACTTCCATTTTGTATCCATCACTTAGAGCCCGCAACCCATTACCTAAGCTAAGCACTTCTGCATTTCCCTGAACCAGTATAGTGTAGTTAAATTAGTTGAACAAAAATTATAAACAAAAATTTATAAAGTAACATGCAAGTAGTTATAATATATAATTAGTATCTTTTGGTAAACCAGATGTAATAAAAAAGGAATTTTAATAAGTTAAGAGACATAAATGCAAATGCATCGGCCAATTTTGTAAGATATTTTGAAGCATGTAATATTTATACAAAATGTTTATCAGCCAAATGAATAGTATTGGTATCTAAGTAAATAAATACGAAAACCATTTAAAATAAAAAGTGAATAATAATAATAAGAATTTACTTAATGATAAAATTACTTATTTTTGAGTACATTAAGCACAAGTTACGCGCAAATAAAAACATGAATAAGTACAGATGCGTAGATACAACTAAATGCAAAAGATCTTAAATTGAATAATTCAGGCGTGTTTAATCATAAAATACATATTTAAGTAAGCGAATCACTTTATTAATTATATTTCGTCGAAAAGCAGAGTTTCTACAATCAAAAAATATGAATAAGCGACGAAATCGAAATCGAAATGATATAAAATAATGACCTTACATTAAATTGCGAGAATTCAAAAATCAATATAGAAACGATGGGGTTATTTTATGAATTAGACCAAAGCGAGGGATAATTCCACATTTTTCTAAGCAGAAGTTCTCCATTAACTATACATACACTAATCAAAATAAATCCATGCTACACACTTAGAGATTAACAAAAGTATTTACGGCGCACACGAATTTGGCAACCGATCGAAAAAATAGTCTTGACGTATATTGAGGATTAGGCTATCGGATTCGCTTAGAGGGCGTAGGTGGGTAGTGTGGGCATACCTTGGAGCCGGCATCGAATTTCAGGCGCCAAGACGGACGCCGTTCCGCTGCCGAAGTTGAAGACGAGGATGCAGCTCCACTTGCACCACCTGCACCTACACCAGCACCACCACCAACTCCTCCTCCTCCCGCGCTGCTGTCCGTTGTGCGTCGGGCGTATAGACTGAGTAGCGAGTCCCGGGCATTGAAGTCCGGATGTGAGGACACGGGCGAGGCGGTATCGGACTTCGTTTCCGATTCCTGGCTGCCGGACAGGCCCCGCTTGTCCCGCAAGCGCACTGGACTCTCGAGGGCAGCGGGCGTGGTGGCCGCCGAGGATGATTTGATAGCTTCTGTGCTCGGGGCAGCAGGAGCCGGAATCAGTGGCAGATCCGTGGGCCTGACATGTGTTGTCTCCTCGGCCTTCTCCTCGCTGGAACTTTTGGCAACTACGTCAGTCTTTTGTGGCGATCTTATGCTCTCTACATTATCGGAGCTTTCGGGAAGCCTCTCCCGCCTGGGCATTATCGTATAGCTGGCACTGACCACCGTCTGATCCTGGTCACCCTCCGGATCACTATTGGCATCGGCTTCGCCCTCGGTCGAAAGCGATCTTCGCACGGGAGCGGATAGCGTAAAACTAGCTGTGGTATCGTTCTGACTTTGGCCAGCTGGAGGACTGGACACCACCTCCTCGATCTCCGTCTCATCGGTGGCCGTTGTTGTGGTGGGTATTATAGCTGGCGGTGGTGTGGTGGGCGGTGGCGGTGGTTGCAGTTCGTCCTGCTGCTCATTGGTGTCGAAGATCGATGGTGTTGGAGCTGATGTCGATGATGCAGAGCTTGTTTCGTTCTGTTAATAATATTAGTTTGGAACAAATAAAAAACAGTTGTCCTAAGGCGATGGACGCGAGTGAGTCTCAAACAAAAATCAAATAATTTCTCTCTATTTATATAACATAAGTAATGTAAATATCAATTGCATACTATAATGATACTTAGGGTGACCCGATTTGATTACGCATGCAAATGGGACATGCAAAATGATAATCATCAACATATTCCATAGACATACATTTTATTGCTATATAAATATATAAATATAGAACCTAGTGAGTAGTAGAGAACTGAACATAGATATAACTTAAGAGCTGTAACTTATGTAAGTTGGAATGGTAATTACGCTATGGTTCGCTGATCTGGAGCTGCTGATGATCGGAAAACATAAATATAAAGCTACGCTATATAGAGTACTCAATCGATGAGCCGGATGCGGGGCGGGTCAAAGGGCGTGGCTGGGCGGAGCGGAGCTGGGCGTAGGCGCATTACGCAGAAACTGAACTCAACTTGATTGGTTAAATGCGATACTGCGATCGATCACGAACGAATAATAATAATAATCAAACGGGAGCCAACGTACGCTAAATGAGCATTGATTGATCGATGAAATTATGACAGCTTGGGGCTGCTTTCTTTGTGGAATGAGACAACAGAATGCAGCAGGTTTCAATTATAACAAATACTTACAAATTCTGTATTAAGATCGATACTCAAGTTGCTAGCAAACCGTTGAAGTACTCGATTTACTAAGAGCTCATTAATTAGTTCATTGAATTTAAATACTTTTTAACTATATTCATAGCATACTTCCTAGGGCATTTTGGAACCTGCTGCATTCTGCTTACTACACGATATTTTCTAAACTACAATCACTATTTTAGTACATGTTTCACTCACTCACACGAACAACTAATGCTATTGTTCAAATATATAATGATTGCGTTTGAGTGAGTGAACAAAATCGAACACAAACAGAAAGGGATTTCCAAACAATGGGGACACCATAACCATAAGCATATATTTTTTTCGGTTTTTGATCTGGTGTGTATTGCTCAACGTTTGAGTGGGTGTGAACTGCATGTGGACATCGTGTGTGGATGGGGCCTGTAATCCCGGCTAGGACTACATGCATGAGATCTAACAATGATTCTATGAAGAGAGCTTCCTCGAGTGTGAATGTTTCGGTTTTTGTTGTGATAGCCTGGGGTGAGTGATCTGGTTAGAGTGTCCACTTGGACACTGGGCTACTTACGCCGCTGTTGCTGATCGTGTTCGTGGTGGTGGTGCTGATATTGTTGTTATTGTTGTTGTTGGTCATGCCCATGTTCTTCTTCTTAACCAGTTCCTCGGCACTCTTGATCTCGTCCAGGGTGACACCTTGAGTGGACCGGCGAGTCTCCCTCACGCGCTTAGCATGTGCCTTTCGCTGCGTTTCGCTCTCCTCATCACGCACCGGTGGCACAAAGGATCTACGTTTGGGTTGAGTGAAAATATTTAATTTTAGATTTTGTTACAACACTAACTATTATACATTGCATTAAATTAAAGAGCGGCTACAGCCTTTGGAAGTCAGTAGCAACACATCGAGCCTTAATATCTTTATTAACACATGGTTATTCAATCGATCGGAATGTTCAAAGTCAGCCTCATAAAATCATGCTACGCTTTCTTGGGAGCAAAAATCGGGTTAGCAACTTTTTAGCGGGGTTAGCTCAACGTCAACGAAAACAACCATTAAATCTTGCTCATTACTTGAAGAAGTTCTTGATCATATTGCTCGCGGATTGTTTGGGCGGTGGCTTGGAGCTCTCCGCATCGCTGACACTGGCCGTGGACGAGCTGCCATTATTGCTCTTTTCTGCTATTTTCGCTGTAACTTGGCTAATTGATCGACAATGGAGTTTTTTTTTAAAGGAGTAATATACATCACATATTATACAAAATAAACTTACCTGCGAATTGGTGGGGTCTGTACAGTTGTCGATGGAGAATTGATCGCCGTGGCGGCTGTGCTCGTGGGCGTGGCAATCGTAACGGTCGGTTTCCTGAGGATAATCAAAATAGAAAGATTTTAGAGAAGGATTCAAAGTGGAACTGGAAATACAGCCAAGAGTAGGTAGACGACATTGGTGCGTGGCCTAGGAAAATATGTTAAATAGTTTGGTGCAATGAGTTATTATACTGAAGGTGTAGACGAGAAGAAGCTAAGCAAAAGCACAGTCAGGTGAATAGTTACAACAAATTAGGCTTGGGTTAACAGCTATGAGAGTATGGTTTTTAAACTAGATCAGATTTTAGGACAGACAAATTCTATTCCTTATTTCCTACTCCTATTGAGTATTTAATAATACATAATTGTATCTATCAAGTAGCTTAGATATACATTAAACAATTTGAATTATACTAGAGTATAAAGGTGGCCTTTAATAGCTTTTGTTTATATTTTTATTTTTATTTATATCAACTCTGCTTGAAATTCCCATTTACAACTCATAACAAATTCAAATAATGAAATACATACAATACTAGTTCCCTTTCTACTTAATGTAACTAAAAAATCTGATCTAGTCTGTTTTTTTTTGGGATGTGTTGAATGCAAAACAAACCTGTAATACATTGAGTTATCTTTGAGTGAGGCCGATCTTTGTACGCTATATAATTGATTTGCTGCCGATGCTGCTGCTGCTACTGGTTGTTGTTGTGTTGTGCTTGTGTTGTTGGTGTTCGAGTGGGTGTTGTTGAATGTACTGGATGTTGTTGTTGTTGTAGGGGTGCTTGTTGTCGTTGTGGTGCCAGCAGCATATCCCAATAGCAGATCGCTTTTGTTGTTGTTATTGTTGTTATTATGATAGTTATTGCTACTTAGGTTATTATTGTTATTGGATTTGTTGGCAGTAGCGGCATTAGCATTCGCATTCGCCGGCAAAATGGGACAGGAATTGGCCTTTATGCGTGCCCGCAGCTCATTGTACTTTTGATAGAACCTGTCATTCGGATTCGATTCGATTTTGGCCGTTTTCGAGCGAGGATCGTGCGTTTTCGAGCGTTTTTCGAACGTTCGTGCGGGCGGTCGTTCAGGTGGGCGGGCGGTTGGTCGTAGCGAGCAGGTGGGCGAGCGGGCAGGTTAGATTTCGGGATAAGCGTTTTGATGAGTTTGTTGTTTTTGGTCGGTTGTGGTGCGTTGGCAATGCAATTATTGTTTGATCGATTTTTGGTTGTTGTTTGGAAAAAATTGGGTGGGAAAAAAAAATAAAGCAAAACAAAAATTTTAAAATCAATACAATACTTTGTTTTCCCTTATTTGTTGCCTTTTGCAGTCAACGCTTCACTTTGCCAAAATGCGAATGGTGTTATGGAAAAAGCTCATAAACGCAAAGCTTGTGATTCATACAGATTCTCAGAGCTTTCCCAGATCCATGATACAATCATGGGTAAATTTAAACAATTTATCAGTATATGAATTTCGTGAATAGCTGAATGAGTGGTTAACAATTTTAGCGTGAATGTGTGTGTGCTGATGATGATAAGCAAATGCAATCGGCAAAAGTGAAAAGCGAACTGCAAAAATCAACCAATAAATCAAATCAAGACCTTTCGGTGCAATTTGGCCGATCGTTGTAGTACATAATCATTGTATATGTGGGTTAATCTGAGATGCGATTGGGTGTTTGTGTGTGAGCGGCACGCAATGTTTTATTTTCTTGGGATTCAACTCACTTTTGATCGTTCTCAAAGCTTTGCGTGCGTCGCAAAATGACGTCGTTGGCGGTCTCCGAGCTATTGCTGCTGAGCTCTCTATCAGGAACTTCTGCAAAATGGTAATTATATTGATTATTACTATCTGATTCGATTACGAACGTTGCCAATCAGTGCGCTTCAAGAGATTGCAGATAGCTAGAACACGACATGATCTCGAAATAGATTCATATATAGTATTTACTTTTTGAAACAATTTAACTTTATTTAGAAATATCTTTTTATCTGCAAACCCTAAAGCGCACTTCATAGCTCCGTTAGGACTTACGATTATTAGTGGGACTGTCGCTGGGAGTGCGGGGCAGTTTGCGTCGCCATGGCGCCTCCTCCTCGACTGGATGCTCGACGGCGTGGATCTGCTGGTTGGGCTTGACGTTCTCAGCTGTAAGAGCAACAGGTGAAAAGTGTTAATATACACCTCGAAAACAATTTACAACTAGGATTAGGTTAGTGGCTATTGGGCGGGCTTATCACAGAAAGGTTTCGGCGAGGAACTCCTCAATCAGGACGCAAAACAAATGCCGACTACCTTCGCTCTCGGAGAGGCTGGTCAAGTGTGAGCTTTCCGTGGAATCACTCAGCTCTTCTGTATCGCTCTGGCCACTGGCCACCACTTCGCCAACTCCACCAACATCATCATCATTATCACCATCATCATTATCATCAGCAGCAGCGTTTGGAATCGAAGAATTAGCTTCGTTAGCTTCACTTGAGCCACTGGCAGCTGCAGTGTGCGTGATTTACAAGCAGAGACAATACACAAATACAGAGAGATAGATAGAGACACTATACAGATACAGAGAGAGAAAAAAGGGGATACCACTGATGGATGATCATGATCGTGATGAAGGCAAATTATTATACTGGACAATGTGATCTTGAGTGACTAAAATACGAGAGGCAGTGGCAAATGTTTTACGATTAAATGCTCCAACAACAAAAGGTTATCGCGCATGAGAACCTAAACAGGATAATAAACAGGACGAACACAAGAGTGTGTGTGTGCGAGAAATCAAAGAAAGCTATTCGTTTATATCATGAGTCCAGGGTAAGTTGGAGATAGCTCCAATTTGAAGGCATACGCACCATCCTTTGTGGCATCAGTTCTCACTTCTACGCGCACCAGTTTAGTGGGCGTCTTGTCCACATGATTTTCCATTGCATCTGAGATTCTGCTGAAAAGTAAAAACAATTGATGGATTAGTTATGTTTTTTTTTTAACAGAATGCAAGGCTACAGACTATGAATAATATAAGGTAAACATTTACAAAATATTTTTGAAGAATATGCGTAATTTTCAGTAAAATAATATTAAGACGAATATGTGATTCAACAAAAATACTACGCTTTTGGAATATGCTTTCAAATGTTTGCCAATATATTAAGCTAAATACCTCTTCATTATGTTTTCATTTAAAACCTTGCTATAACTAATTAATCTCACCTTATTTGACTAGATGGTCGCCGCTTGTTGCGTTTGTTGGCCCGCAGTTCTTCCAGGAATTTGACTATTTTGCGATCGGCCACATCGATGCATGACTGCCCGGCATAGTTCCGTATATCCATGTCGGCCAGTGACTCCACGAGCATCTCGGCCGTCTCCCGTTGACCCCAATGCGATGCCGCATGCAGTGGCGTCCAGCCATCGTTATCCTGGCGATCCACATTGCCACGGCCGGCCAGGAGCAGACCCAGCACTTTCGTGTAACCCTTTGCGGCGGCTACGTGTAGGGCTGTGGCTCCCGTTTTCGGATGCGGTCTATCCACCTCGGCGGCATCGCTTCTCAGCCACTTTTTGGCATCGTTCAGCATCGCCTGCTCCTCGGCCTTTCGAGCCTCATCCACGTTGATGTTTAGCTCCTGCACCATCTTCTCCATGTAGTCAATCATGGCCATGTGCTGCACATCGATGGCCAAATCCAAGGCCAGATCGCCATCGCTGTTCACAGCGGCCACATCAGCGCCATTTTCCACCAAATACCGAGCTATGCTCACAAATCTAGAAAATTAATTAAGCACAAAATGAGTAATGAAATTGATTGCAATTTGGACTGAAAACTCACCCGCAGGAGGCAGTGGCGTGCAGGGGCGTCCAGCCCTCGTTATCCTGGCGGTTTATGTCGGCACCTCGTTCCACCAGAAACTCCACCATGTCCAGATTGTCGTCTATGCACGCCTGTAAAATAGCAAAATGAGTTTTCGATTAAGTAAGCGGAATGGAATTCTTTTTTACTAAATATATCTTTGTTGCGTAATTTTTATGATTTTCATCAATTAATGACAAAATAAACTACATATTTTCTCAAGTCTCAAGTTTCTCACAAATTACAAACGTCTATCCATTGTAAATTACTCATCTTATGGATGAGACTGCCTCATTGTGATTCCAAATTGAAAGGTCGAAGCCATAAACATCAATCCTTGAAAGCGTTCTACTTTGCCAAACGAAATGTATTTATTTAAATTTTTATGGCCAGAAAAACAATTCGATTTCCCGACCAGAGTCGTAAATGCAGTGCATCAAAAGTTGAATCAACTTTCGTAGAAGAGATTCGATTTGCAGCCGCCTGCCATCGATTTGCTTTTATAAGAGAGCTAGTAAATGTTTTAAAAATTTGTGTGTTTATCTTGCTAAAACGCTAAAGTAAACAGCCAGAAGGCAAAAGCCAAAGCGGAGCGTATTCAGTCAGCATGCTTGGGTTGTTTATGCGGATTTCCGCTGAACCCGCCTAGACATCTCTTCATTTGGCTGGATGGTTGGATGGCACATGCACGCCACCGAACGACGATGATATCATCGTCGGCGACTCCGGCGCTTCTTTGGGGCCGCTGCTATCTGGGAACCAGAGAGGAACAACCCAGCCCAGTCCAGTCCAGCCCAACCCAACCCAATCCAATCCGACCCCACAACAATGTCGGTGTGCGACGCGAGTGGAGACGACAACGCCTCGTAGTTGCAAATGCCGATAAGCATTCTTGGGCGCAAAAGCAACAGCTCCGCCGAAAGAAAAGAAAGTAAAAGAACAGGCCCACAACAAAAGGCGCTAGACTCTATCAATGCACAGAACGAAAAATTCGAATAGAGTCACATTCCAATTGTGTTTTGTATGGGTTCTTATCTGTGAGATATTCATTCAACAGGGCTTATGTTATTGGCAAGTTTTTGGAAGCAAGGCTATTAACATATTTTGCTTATCGACAGAACACAATCGCTACAGTTAACTCAGAAAATTTGGTTTGTTCTTTATAGCTGGTACTCACAGTAGCCATACATGAACACAAATTACTTATAAACTTATAATTTCTTATAAATTACTTACAAATTACTTATAACATAGAACGAATTTTATTCAATATTAAAGTTTTTCAGATATTAAATGTTCTTTATCATATTTTCTCCAGTGTATTGCCCCCACCCTCCCCTTTCGCATTTGATAACAGCGCCCGTTTGAGGAGTGGGGCATTATACAAATCAAATGACCGATTCTCTCTATCCATTCTCTTCTTTTTCCCGTCCCCTACCACCGCATACATATGTTAATTCACATTTTTTACTGACCGAGCTTCAAAGTGACTTCTTTGCCGTTGCTTTTAAAATCCAAAAGCCATTTCCATTTCGCAGTAAAACGCATAAAAAACAAAAAAAAAAAATCTGAAGAAGGCTAGAAAGAGTGAGTGAAACGACGGCGGGTGGGCCCAAACAATTTGTAAATCAGGAACGCAGCCAATTAATTAATTATGAACAATTTTGATAATAAACCGAGCGGCAGGAAAAAGGGGTTTTGCGAAAAGACAACGCCCACGCGTGACCATCCGCAAATCAACTTGACGACAATGTCCAATGGCATTTTTTGTGGTATGCAAACATTTTTGACACCAGCTACTCCATCAGCGAAAAAAATTCCTCGATTTGCCGCCAGACTTTTGGGCCTTTAATGTCAGCAGAGCAACGGATTCTACGCTATTTCCATTTGCATGGCCAACCCGAAAAAGCGGTGAAAAACGCGAAAAGCAGAAAGTAAAGTAAAAAAATAAATGCATGCTAAGTTTAGCCTTTTGTTTTGGCACGCCATTGAGCGGCATTTTCAGCCGTTGCACGCCAAATGTTATTCACCTCGCCGCATTACGTATACGCCGCGTAGGCCAGCAGCCAACAGCGACTTGTTGAGACGGCTTTCAGACTCTGGGCCGCCAGCTTAACGTGGCTCATTACGCGGCAGTTTGCCAGGCGCCAAGCTCCATTTGGCCCATTTGGCTTTTGTTAACCATCAATGCACATAATTCTGGCTTATAACTCAATAGCCTGCATCATTCCCCTGATGAAGAAGGCAGGCAGGAGAGTTTCACGTTAAACACTACTTCAGAGTTAGGTCTGAAGGATTTTGGCTTAACTAGCGCAGGCTATTAAATATTCAAGTCAACTGATTACATTGCAGATGAACTTTGCAAAGAAAAACAAACTTTGTCATAAGTTCAAGCAAAGCCAAGTTTTTCAACTAATGAATCGTTCATTAGGTGAATTAATCCTTTGAAATTTGTGTTGGGTTGTTTGTTCAACTGCTAAATCAAGAAACCACTTAATTAAGAAATAATTACAACGAACTTATTATTATTTGGCTTTAATTATTTTCATAATTATTTCATAATTTTCCCGTTTTATGTGGATACAACAATTCATTGTATTTTAAAATACGTTTTAAGAAACATTCCTGGGCACTCATTGACCCACCGCCCTAGTATACAATTATACGTTGAAACGAGCAAATATGCATATATTATAATTGAAATGCCAAAACAGGCGAGCACAACCGCTTGAGTTCAATAAATTACAAATTTGGATTAGCGCCACAAGATAAAAGTGCAAAGAAGATACATAAACCATATGATATATATGCGCACATATAGAAAATATATATATGTATGTATATATACCTAGACGTGCCTATATCCCGCCGATTTTGAGGCATTTGCTCTGTGTGAAATGTTCTAACATATTGCAGAGCCTATTTAAACATTTCGATCGTATCTATTTCGATTATTTTCTCTCGGGTAGCATGTATCTCATGTAGCTCAATAGCATTTTGCCACTAAAAATGCTTGGCATATTTTTGCCAAATTGTATAACGATTTATACGGCGCCATTTGAGTAGGTGCTCTTGGTGGTCAGCAAATGCAAATTGTTTCCAACTTTGAATGTATTTTTATTTCTAATTTCTTTCGAGTAGTCAGTCGTCCACCAGGTGCGGCCAGACATCTGGCTGGACTAAAGAGAGAAGTGTGAAAAATCATGAACACCAGCTATTCCACAATGAAAAATAAACAAACCGAAAGAAAAACCGAACGGAAACAAGAATCTAGACAATTTCCTTATGATTCCAAAGATTTATGTTCTGCTTGCGAAATTACATTGTAATTATAAAATATTGTAATATTTTGTAATATAAAATGTAATCGAGGTTCCTAGAAATAAATTTGGCAAAGCTTTTGCTTGCACTAAGCTTTTCACAATAAAATCTTATCTTTCAATGTTTATTTACCCAAGATTCACACTTGAGAATAAGCTGATATTATAATCAGTCTAAAAACATTCACCTGTGCTGTTTTCGATTCTACGAAGTTGTAGTTGATAAAAAATATATATGGTTCTAAAATACACGAGAAATCGTAAAGGTGCCATAGAAATTCCAAGAACTATGATGGATATTGAAAACATTTCCTGCTGGCAAATGTTTAAAAGTTACTACAATTTCAACGATATGTTCCAAAAACAAAAAATACAACAATAATTTCATTAAACACATATAGAATTGAACATATATTTTCCGCCGAACTATTTCTAAACTCATGTCGTCATGGCTTGGCAAAAATTATCGTATTTTTTCGTATAGTTCCCGCTGGTTTCGGTTGCTTTATCCATAAAACAGCAGATTTCAAATCGTTTGTGTGTGCGGCGCGTGCGAGCTAAATGTACATAATAATTATAATAATAATGATTATAATAGAATTGGCAACCAGAAATGATGAAAAATAAAAGATTGGTCAGGCCGCCTAAGACGAAGGAACTCGGTTGTAAAACGAAGCATTTTTAATGGCATACATTTCGCGTCTGTCTATGGCTAGAAATGGTATTATGCAACGCACATACTGGCAGCAGATACAGATACAGATACAAATGCGAGTTGCGGACTACGGACTGCAGACATCACATCAAATTGTATCTGGCATAGAGCGAATTTTCATTTTGATCATTCGCATTCGTTTTGTTATTTTGGGTGTAAAGCACGAAACGAGAAATAAATCAAATCAAGTGTAGCGACCGCATCCATTTATATACAACAACCAAAGCCCAAACAGATACATCCAGACAGATCATTCTTGAGGATATTCCATTTGTTGTATCTGTGAATCTGTACGTCTGTGCGTCTGTAGTTTGTAGCTTGTGCGTTTCAACAGCTGTCCGTCCCGTCAGTCCGTCGAAAACCGGGCCAAGGTTAGAAAACACGTCAATAAAGCGCGTTAGCCGACAGCAACAAATCTACCAGCGCTGCTACCATGTAGTGTGTGTGTTTTCATTTTGGATTTGGGAAAACTCACGCAGCTTTTCCCAACTCCCCAAGCACACAGATTCGATTCGATTCCATTCGATTCGATCAGGACTCGTCATCCATCCGTGATCACGATCGTCATGTCAGCGGATCGGCAATTGTTACGATTATTATGCACTCAGCTCTGACTATAGCTCAATTTAACAGAAGTCTTGACAGAATAATTTCTTAATTTATGCGGCGCCGGTTGCCTGCCCCTACCCTCCTATAAAAATCGAAATATATCAATTGCTAATTGGCAGAAATCTATGTATATAAATCAATTTCTTAATTTGAGCAAATCATTGATAGAGGCTGATTAATGAAGAAACACAGATTCGCACTCAGGGGACCAAAACCTGATTGGATGTTTGAAAGAGTTTATACAGATGGGTAAATTAGGCAAAATGATATTTTTATTTAAATAATTTTTATTCACAAAAGCATTTATTCACAGAAGCATAAAATAAATATAGTTTCTTGATTTAATATTTCTATGTTCCTAATAAATTGTTTTGGAACGTACCGTAATAGTTTCACTTCAAAGCTACAAAATGATTCATTTGATTATAATAAACACACTACAACTAAAACCATAAATATTTCGGAAAAGCCCACGTATTTCCAAAAGTTCTAATTTTATCACACACATCTAATTCATGTGAAACGGTGTGGACCTTGAAATATAATTCTATAAAATATATTTCTATATATTTCTATATTTCCTTGAACTGCATTTAAACGTAGATATCTGAGTCGGAACGCTTGTAAACAGCCGTAATTTATTGCCATTTCTTTGATAATTTCCCACTTGTCCCCCAGCGAGTTTGAACGTCAATGCACGCAACGACCGCTTGTAGGCCACATGAAAAATCAAAGTCAGCCAGCGGCATGGATATACACGGTCACTTGCAACAGCCTCCTCCTGCTCCCATCCTCCCCATTCGCGCTTTCCTATCTGCCGCTCCATCAGTCAACATCATTCATATGAAGACCAAGGTAGCGGCGGTAAACAGTGGAACTGGTGATTCTTTAAATATTTAATATATTTTAGAATTAGGTTTCTCACTTCTGATTATGCTCCATCATGACCAGCAGTTCATTCCCTCCACTTATTTATCAAGCAAACATTGATGTTGACGCAATACACAATTCAATCTCATTCGCGTGCATAACAAGTATTTATCACCAAGTTCAAAGGTTATGAATTTTCTGTATTTTATTTTTTAATATTTCTTGCTGTTTAGGCATGAGCTATGCTTATGAATGCTTCATCAAATGATTAGTAATATTTAATAAATATGAAAAAAAAAAAACGTTATCCTGCATTACATTGTAATGTAACAATAGCATTTTTAAAAACATTTTTTGTGTGTTTCATTACTGTTTTGTAATAAATATTTAATATTTAAGAACTGCGCAGTTGAGGCCGCCTAAAAAGTAACCTGCTGCAGGAGATTACATTTCGTAACCATTTTTATTAGACTTTAAACCACTGTGGCCCATCCTGTTCGCAGCCATCGTGTCGCATGCCATTGAAAATGTGTTGCAGGTGCAGGTGTGGTGCTGTCGTTGTCAATGCTCATGAATGGAAGGCCCAAAACGTTGCAAGCACATACGTACATATGTGAATGTGAAGTTGATGCGGCATGGGGCAAAGGAAGGCGTCTACGAAGAAAAGGGCGGGGGCGGACTTTTGCAATCATTAGAGGACTTGTAAGTGCAGGCGATAAGATAATTATTTTAATAAATGCAATCGAAATTCCGCTTTGCGGTCGAGCAAAAAAACGACAGCGGCAAGTGAAGCAAATAGCCGCAGGTTGCGGCCGCACTTGCACCGCAAACAATGTGGCAGGTAATTCAAAACGTTTGCACTGTGTTCCCATTGTTATTATTATTTATTATTGTTGCTGTTTCTGTAATTACAGTGCACTCGCAGACAGTGAAGCCTCCCCGCAATGCCCGCCATCCCGCACTCAACAAATTAGCATCTGGTTAACAAGTGCGCCACCGCGGTTAAACGGTGAAAATCTACGACTCTTCGCTGGCGCAGCATAATTAGAATCAATTATATCGAATGGGAGCAGAGCGCACACAGTGAGTGCAAAATGGGTGTGGACAGGCGGCACTCTTGCAAATTGACTCGGGAATTTGTTTAGGGAAACCATTTCGGCCTTTTCTATATTTGATTTTCAAAATTACAATGCGATTTGTTGATGAAACAAATTTAATTTGTTGTTCTGTTATAGCTAATACCAAACTAAATTTGAGAGAACAGTGAGCGCAAGAAGGGAGTGGACAGAAAATCGACTAGGAAATTTGTATAGGAATTCCAGGGGAATCTTAAAAGGGAAATTCATTTTAAAAAACCGTATTTAATTGAATTGAACCCCAAAATATTTTTACAGCATATCTTAATACTATTTTATAACTATTTTTAAACGTTAAATAAACTCTCCATTAAATAGTTATTAAATGATATGATATAAATCACAAATCTTTATTTGTTCTTGCTATTATTTTGTATTAATTAAGTAAAACTTTTTCTTGATCTAGAACAATAGAACGAATTTCCATGATAAGTACGGAAAATTTATGCTTTTTATTTCATTTCCGTGCCAGCAAAGCATCATTAAATTCCTATTCTTCGACATGCCACAAAATCGAGTCAAACAAATGGGAGGAAAACTGAAAATGATTTTGCGAAAATCTTTGGGCTTTCAATATGTAAACGCGCTTTCGTGTGTATGGGTTTTGTATGTTTTTCTTGGTTGTTAAAAATAGAACATTTTGTATTTTTCTTATTTAATGCTTTTGGCCGTTTGCCTTTTGCTTGTGGCTGTTGTTGTTGGCCATGCCGTTCTGGCCATTCGACTTGTAAATCGTCGGCTTGCATTAGCCATGTATTTGCTGTATTTGTTAATATTCGAAATTCGAATTGTTGTTGCGGCGGCGGTGTTGAAACCGCAGAAAGAGCACGAAATACCCAACAACAATAATGGTCGAGCGTCTAGCGAACGGCCCCTGCACAGTGGGCCTAAACGGAATGGATCATTCTTGACCTTGATTGGATATCCTATAAAAACTCCAAACTAATAGCGTAAATATGTCATATTGCTGTCTTATTTATCTTCTTCGCTTGAAAAATGAAATAAATGAGATATGCATATAAAATATTAAATCTGGTCTAATTAAATTCTTAATCCTTACGAAACCATTTGGTAATTCTTTTCGTTTGCTGCTAGATATTCTTGTAGTATTTTTTTCTAATATTTGTATATTTGACCCACAGTGCGACCCACGTCAGCACCACAGTTGGACGCAACGCAACAGTGTCGAAACTGCAGCTCCCTGCGCCCGTTCCACCCCATCCCCGCCCCCAATCCACCCACCACCCCCTCGCCCAGTCGCGTGATCGCAGTTGCAGCAGACTGACGCAACGCCTAGCCGCCTTCTAAAGTGGGGAAATCAATCCCTGGTGCCAGGGGATGCAGTGTGAATATTCACATTTAATTAACTGAATATTGCACCTGCTGCAAATGCAACCCTTAATAGAATTTTCAATATTCGCCACTTCCAACCAAACAACAAGGAAATATTTTGATTACATAGCAAAGTTTCTATTTCATTTTGTAATTTGTATGTTTGCAAACGATTACTTAAGCGAGTATTATCAATAATCCTATGACTATTGTCTTTTTCTTTTTTCTAGCGACTGTTTATATTATTGTATATCCTTTAAAAAGTTAAGGCATTCATTTGTTTGTAGCTTATGAATGATAAAATATTATTTAAAATGTAATTGCTTATGTCTTTATGTTTTATTTATTTACAAATTGAGCAAAAATAAGAACATTGTTGGATAATAAGTAGTATTTCCTCAAAGTAGAACCATTGAAACGTTACATTTTCCTTTATTTTAGTTATAAATATACAATAGTTAAGATACAACCCTATAAGGACTATTCCAAAATGTGAGAGAATGAAGAATACTGGCACGACTCACCTGGTGCAGGGCGGTGAGTCCATCGACGTTGGCGGTGTTGATGTCGGCGCCCTGGTCGAGCAGCTGGACGACCTCGTCCTTGTCGCCGGAGAGGCAGGCGGCGAGGAAGACACAGCCGGAGCTGAACTTAATCCTGCGCCCGTGCTCGTGCCGGGGGGTGGGGGCGGCGCGGTTGGTGTCCGACTCCTCCCAGCGCTTCAGCTGCTCGGCGCGCTTCATCATCGCCGAGTTGTTGCGCGCGTCCAGCGAGGACATCTTGGCAGATCCTTCTTGGCCAGACGAACGATCTGCTCCTTCAGATAATCCTGCTACTTGCTGCAGAGCACGCGCTCTGTGAGATCGCTCGACTGCTCCAGATGTGTGTAGTAGCCTTTGTATGTAGCAATTGCTCTATCGTTATTGCTTTATTGCTCTGTTGTTTGCAATGGGAATTGGGTTTTGATTTTGCACTATTTATAGAAAATGCTTCACACTTTCGATTTTCGATCACAACTACACTTTTGCTGTTTGTACTGCTGCTTCTGCTGCTCCTGCTTCTTCTTCTCCTGCTTGCTGATTATTATTATTTTACTATTTTTCTATTTTCTTTGCGTGTGTGTGCGCGTGCGTGCGTGCGTGTGCGTTTGCTTTATCAGCCAACTTCTTGGCGTTTTCTTCTCCGCTCACTCACACAATGTCGCAATCGGGAACGCTTCCTCTCTCTCACTCGCTCTCTCGCAAAACAATGCTATTTGTTGTTGTTTAACGCGCACCTTTGTTGTTGCATTCAATGGAAATTACACAAGAGGATAGGGCAAGAAAATTCGAAATACGATAGGGGAAATTAATATTTTGCAACTGCTTTATTTAGAGCTTCGAGCTGCTGGGCTACATAGTGTTAAGCAAACACATTTTCATATCAATTAAAAACACTTGCGGGCATTTTAGCAGCCGCTTGTTTTTTTTACACTTTGTTTATCATTCTCCCTTTCGCGCTCTCTCTCTCTCTCTGCCTCTCACACACACCCATGCAGTTAGGGCTTGCATACGGAGAGCGCGAATGGCTGAGCCTGCATGTGTGTGTGTTACCAATTTGACATAAATTCAACAGCCGCGACGCTGACGTCGCGAGTAAATAGAACGAAAATGGAAGCCGCGTATTTTTTCACGCACAAAAATGCGATGATTTTATGTAATTGGGCAGGCTGGCGGTATTGCACAAAAGTCCTTGCAAATGCGAGTGCAATTATGTAAAGGCATTTTTACATCGCCCCACATTTTACATTCCACTCCACACTCACACACACATTCACTCGCCTCGCACACAGACGCAACACATACACACGTATGCCGCACACGCACGTAGAGAAAAATGGATTGCAGTAGAAACTTTTCACACACACCGAAAGGCCAAGCGAAAAACGCACCTTTCCCGCGAAATTCCCAGAACTTTCAGTGCTCTCTGGGCTTTAATAGCTGCAGGACTCTCCGCTGAAGCGCTCCTCGTCCGCGAGGCACTGGTATTTCACTTTATTTTGCATATTTTCGCTGGCGTTCAAATCGAATTTCATCCGCACGAAGTTCACAGACCAAAATTTTTTGACGATGTGAATCGGAGGGCAATGCGCGGTATATTTAGCCATTTTCTCGCCTGGTCGAGCGAGTTTGAACGTCAATGCACGCAACGACCGCTTGTAGGCCACATGAAAAATCAAAGTCAGCCAGCGGCATGGATATACACGGTCACTTGCAACAGCCTCCTCCTGCTCCCATCCTCCCCATTCGCGCTTTCCTATCTGCCGCTCCATCAGTCAACATCATTCATATGAAGACCAAGGTAGCGGCGGTAAACAGTGGAACTGGTGATTCTTTAAATATTTAATATATTTTAGAATTAGGTTTCTCACTTCTGATTATGCTCCATCATGACCAGCAGTTCATTCCCTCCACTTATTTATCAAGCAAACATTGATGTTGACGCAATACACAATTCAATCTCATTCGCGTGCATAACAAGTATTTATCACCAAGTTCAAAGGTTATGAATTTTCTGTATTTTATTTTTTAATATTTCTTGCTGTTTAGGCATGAGCTATGCTTATGAATGCTTCATCAAATGATTAGTAATATTTAATAAATATGAAAAAAAAAAAACGTTATCCTGCATTACATTGTAATGTAACAATAGCATTTTTAAAAACATTTTTTGTGTGTTTCATTACTGTTTTGTAATAAATATTTAATATTTAAGAACTGCGCAGTTGAGGCCGCCTAAAAAGTAACCTGCTGCAGGAGATTACATTTCGTAACCATTTTTATTAGACTTTAAACCACTGTGGCCCATCCTGTTCGCAGCCATCGTGTCGCATGCCATTGAAAATGTGTTGCAGGTGCAGGTGTGGTGCTGTCGTTGTCAATGCTCATGAATGGAAGGCCCAAAACGTTGCAAGCACATACGTACATATGTGAATGTGAAGTTGATGCGGCATGGGGCAAAGGAAGGCGTCTACGAAGAAAAGGGCGGGGGCGGACTTTTGCAATCATTAGAGGACTTGTAAGTGCAGGCGATAAGATAATTATTTTAATAAATGCAATCGAAATTCCGCTTTGCGGTCGAGCAAAAAAACGACAGCGGCAAGTGAAGCAAATAGCCGCAGGTTGCGGCCGCACTTGCACCGCAAACAATGTGGCAGGTAATTCAAAACGTTTGCACTGTGTTCCCATTGTTATTATTATTTATTATTGTTGCTGTTTCTGTAATTACAGTGCACTCGCAGACAGTGAAGCCTCCCCGCAATGCCCGCCATCCCGCACTCAACAAATTAGCATCTGGTTAACAAGTGCGCCACCGCGGTTAAACGGTGAAAATCTACGACTCTTCGCTGGCGCAGCATAATTAGAATCAATTATATCGAATGGGAGCAGAGCGCACACAGTGAGTGCAAAATGGGTGTGGACAGGCGGCACTCTTGCAAATTGACTCGGGAATTTGTTTAGGGAAACCATTTCGGCCTTTTCTATATTTGATTTTCAAAATTACAATGCGATTTGTTGATGAAACAAATTTAATTTGTTGTTCTGTTATAGCTAATACCAAACTAAATTTGAGAGAACAGTGAGCGCAAGAAGGGAGTGGACAGAAAATCGACTAGGAAATTTGTATAGGAATTCCAGGGGAATCTTAAAAGGGAAATTCATTTTAAAAAACCGTATTTAATTGAATTGAACCCCAAAATATTTTTACAGCATATCTTAATACTATTTTATAACTATTTTTAAACGTTAAATAAACTCTCCATTAAATAGTTATTAAATGATATGATATAAATCACAAATCTTTATTTGTTCTTGCTATTATTTTGTATTAATTAAGTAAAACTTTTTCTTGATCTAGAACAATAGAACGAATTTCCATGATAAGTACGGAAAATTTATGCTTTTTATTTCATTTCCGTGCCAGCAAAGCATCATTAAATTCCTATTCTTCGACATGCCACAAAATCGAGTCAAACAAATGGGAGGAAAACTGAAAATGATTTTGCGAAAATCTTTGGGCTTTCAATATGTAAACGCGCTTTCGTGTGTATGGGTTTTGTATGTTTTTCTTGGTTGTTAAAAATAGAACATTTTGTATTTTTCTTATTTAATGCTTTTGGCCGTTTGCCTTTTGCTTGTGGCTGTTGTTGTTGGCCATGCCGTTCTGGCCATTCGACTTGTAAATCGTCGGCTTGCATTAGCCATGTATTTGCTGTATTTGTTAATATTCGAAATTCGAATTGTTGTTGCGGCGGCGGTGTTGAAACCGCAGAAAGAGCACGAAATACCCAACAACAATAATGGTCGAGCGTCTAGCGAACGGCCCCTGCACAGTGGGCCTAAACGGAATGGATCATTCTTGACCTTGATTGGATATCCTATAAAAACTCCAAACTAATAGCGTAAATATGTCATATTGCTGTCTTATTTATCTTCTTCGCTTGAAAAATGAAATAAATGAGATATGCATATAAAATATTAAATCTGGTCTAATTAAATTCTTAATCCTTACGAAACCATTTGGTAATTCTTTTCGTTTGCTGCTAGATATTCTTGTAGTATTTTTTTCTAATATTTGTATATTTGACCCACAGTGCGACCCACGTCAGCACCACAGTTGGACGCAACGCAACAGTGTCGAAACTGCAGCTCCCTGCGCCCGTTCCACCCCATCCCCGCCCCCAATCCACCCACCACCCCCTCGCCCAGTCGCGTGATCGCAGTTGCAGCAGACTGACGCAACGCCTAGCCGCCTTCTAAAGTGGGGAAATCAATCCCTGGTGCCAGGGGATGCAGTGTGAATATTCACATTTAATTAACTGAATATTGCACCTGCTGCAAATGCAACCCTTAATAGAATTTTCAATATTCGCCACTTCCAACCAAACAACAAGGAAATATTTTGATTACATAGCAAAGTTTCTATTTCATTTTGTAATTTGTATGTTTGCAAACGATTACTTAAGCGAGTATTATCAATAATCCTATGACTATTGTCTTTTTCTTTTTTCTAGCGACTGTTTATATTATTGTATATCCTTTAAAAAGTTAAGGCATTCATTTGTTTGTAGCTTATGAATGATAAAATATTATTTAAAATGTAATTGCTTATGTCTTTATGTTTTATTTATTTACAAATTGAGCAAAAATAAGAACATTGTTGGATAATAAGTAGTATTTCCTCAAAGTAGAACCATTGAAACGTTACATTTTCCTTTATTTTAGTTATAAATATACAATAGTTAAGATACAACCCTATAAGGACTATTCCAAAATGTGAGAGAATGAAGAATACTGGCACGACTCACCTGGTGCAGGGCGGTGAGTCCATCGACGTTGGCGGTGTTGATGTCGGCGCCCTGGTCGAGCAGCTGGACGACCTCGTCCTTGTCGCCGGAGAGGCAGGCGGCGAGGAAGACACAGCCGGAGCTGAACTTAATCCTGCGCCCGTGCTCGTGCCGGGGGGTGGGGGCGGCGCGGTTGGTGTCCGACTCCTCCCAGCGCTTCAGCTGCTCGGCGCGCTTCATCATCGCCGAGTTGTTGCGCGCGTCCAGCGAGGACATCTTGGCAGATCCTTCTTGGCCAGACGAACGATCTGCTCCTTCAGATAATCCTGCTACTTGCTGCAGAGCACGCGCTCTGTGAGATCGCTCGACTGCTCCAGATGTGTGTAGTAGCCTTTGTATGTAGCAATTGCTCTATCGTTATTGCTTTATTGCTCTGTTGTTTGCAATGGGAATTGGGTTTTGATTTTGCACTATTTATAGAAAATGCTTCACACTTTCGATTTTCGATCACAACTACACTTTTGCTGTTTGTACTGCTGCTTCTGCTGCTCCTGCTTCTTCTTCTCCTGCTTGCTGATTATTATTATTTTACTATTTTTCTATTTTCTTTGCGTGTGTGTGCGCGTGCGTGCGTGCGTGTGCGTTTGCTTTATCAGCCAACTTCTTGGCGTTTTCTTCTCCGCTCACTCACACAATGTCGCAATCGGGAACGCTTCCTCTCTCTCACTCGCTCTCTCGCAAAACAATGCTATTTGTTGTTGTTTAACGCGCACCTTTGTTGTTGCATTCAATGGAAATTACACAAGAGGATAGGGCAAGAAAATTCGAAATACGATAGGGGAAATTAATATTTTGCAACTGCTTTATTTAGAGCTTCGAGCTGCTGGGCTACATAGTGTTAAGCAAACACATTTTCATATCAATTAAAAACACTTGCGGGCATTTTAGCAGCCGCTTGTTTTTTTTACACTTTGTTTATCATTCTCCCTTTCGCGCTCTCTCTCTCTCTCTGCCTCTCACACACACCCATGCAGTTAGGGCTTGCATACGGAGAGCGCGAATGGCTGAGCCTGCATGTGTGTGTGTTACCAATTTGACATAAATTCAACAGCCGCGACGCTGACGTCGCGAGTAAATAGAACGAAAATGGAAGCCGCGTATTTTTTCACGCACAAAAATGCGATGATTTTATGTAATTGGGCAGGCTGGCGGTATTGCACAAAAGTCCTTGCAAATGCGAGTGCAATTATGTAAAGGCATTTTTACATCGCCCCACATTTTACATTCCACTCCACACTCACACACACATTCACTCGCCTCGCACACAGACGCAACACATACACACGTATGCCGCACACGCACGTAGAGAAAAATGGATTGCAGTAGAAACTTTTCACACACACCGAAAGGCCAAGCGAAAAACGCACCTTTCCCGCGAAATTCCCAGAACTTTCAGTGCTCTCTGGGCTTTAATAGCTGCAGGACTCTCCGCTGAAGCGCTCCTCGTCCGCGAGGCACTGGTATTTCACTTTATTTTGCATATTTTCGCTGGCGTTCAAATCGAATTTCATCCGCACGAAGTTCACAGACCAAAATTTTTTGACGATGTGAATCGGAGGGCAATGCGCGGTATATTTAGCCATTTTCTCGCCTGGTCACACTAACGCCGCTCACAAAATTGTAGATGGCGTTTTTGTTATGTTAACACTTAGCAGTGCTGTTATGGACCGATTTATTTAACGATGTTAATTCAACTATCATCATTATTTTTGTTTGTTATTTTGTTTGGATTTATTCCTGGTTTGATACTAAGAATTCCGAAAGCGGATCGTTTAATAAAGAAAATTACAATATCTCTTTATTCACTGAATAGAACTAAAAAATCGCTTAAGCCTGTTGTTCATAAAAATGATATTTTAAAGCCGATAACCGAAACAATTGATGATAAAAAAAATTTCCAAACTGAGCCAAGTATTTTGTTTTTACTGAGAGTTATCGGAATGCCGTGGGTTGTGCTTCTTCTGTTTGTGCCCTTAATTTTCTAGTCAAATAAAGACAAAGTGTTAGTTGGCCGCTAACTCTAATTCTGATGAATCGAAATGAACTCTGTTTTCGCGATGTTACTGGACCGGGTAACAGACCTCTGTTCTATAAGTAGCTTAATTTTATACATGTGTTATACCTGAACTACCGTTTCGATTTCCAAACCGTTTTATTCGATAAGTGTTGGTTGAAAACGCTGCTGACGGCCTAGCGAAGACTTCATCCAACTGGGACATCTTATTGATATCTCTTTGGCACCAGCGAGCCAAGCACCTTAAACAGTGTGACCCCATTTAGCATTTATTTTAAACCACGACTTCGTGTGCTTACGGTTGTTTTTTTGAAATTTTATTATATTTAGAAATATAAATAGCTCGCAAAACAGTTCTTTATTAAACTTAAGAAAGTTAAAAGAAAACATTCTAGCTTTAGTGACGGACAGCTGGAAATAGCAAACGAGAGAGCGGACATCCCACCCCCAAAATAATTGCGCATCGCTTGGGCGGCAAAAAACTATTTCGACCGTTCCGCCCCGCTAGTTCTCTCTCTTTCCCCCCGCCTGCACCCTCTCGCTCTATAGAAAACCAAGCAAAACAAAACTAAACGAGAACGCAGAACCGACAAAACAAATACCTATAGGAAAGTGGGCTATATAGGCGCATAGCTTTGGCGTAGTCGCTGCACGGCATTCAAACTCACCAGTCGACGTGAGCACAGTTCTATAAACATTTTGTATAGAAAAGTTAATTAACTTCAAAGTGATTTTATAATCTTATCGATGTGCTATAAGTGAACGAAAGCAATTAACGTTTTGGTGCCCGAAGAAAAGGAAAAAATAAAACAACCAATGATAAACTGGAACGTTATCACTGCTTAATATGTCTATGGTAAGTAAATATTTATTTTTTTTTGCTTGCAAGGCTTGTAAAGATTTACTTTTTTTATAGATTAGATAAAGTAGGTAGTCATTATTTCATTCGTTTCAGTTACTTTGTTCAAAAACAGAAACATAAAAACAGAATGGATTTACTTTACTATTCTTCAATTATGCTGCATACAAATAGGCGCCGCCTGACTACCTATCTCTTTCCAACACGCCTTTTTTCATTCATGTCCTTACCCACAGAAACACGGACACCACCATTATCCCTCCCCCTCTCTCTCTCTCTCTCTCTCTCTCTCTCTCTTTCTCCATCTGTCGCTCTCTGCTCTGTGGCATTTTCTAGTGATTTCGAGGAGGCCGAGATACATATGTCAGGATCCCGTCTTATCTTATTCGCTCTTTGAGGGAGATTTTCATCGCATTTTCTAGTCATTTTCCAAATTGTGTGCAATCTGGATGGGGTGGTTGCACACCCAACCTGAAATCTGTCAGTCGCACATGTTTGTGCCTGGATATTAACTAAGATTGTACCTTTTATCTCCGCCGATGCTGAGCTCATTCGCATCGCATTTCATTCATGATGAAATCAACCCCACCCCCATGGTGCAAAACCCACCCACTCGTGGAACGCGACTACTAGCTAGAATTTTCCAATTTCTAATTACCGCTCAATGTCATTTCCATTTACAGCGCTGCGTAGGTTCTTATGATTGATGGGGTTTCGCCTATAGCATCAGCTGCTTACCTCACTTATTTTACTAGAACGAAATGCCTCTATCCTCGTTGCATTCTGCTTTGCGTCATTTTTTGTTTTGTCAGATTTTTGTTTAAAACAACTGTCATAAGTCTAATCTATACCTAGTAACGTTGACTAGATGGGTTCACAGGAAATTAAGTCACTTCTTATTTCAAATTTTATCTATAAACATATGTACATATGGTATTTACTGATAAGTTCACTTGGCATTCCCCAAGGAATAATATATAAAATTATTTTAAGGTCGTTATACACTAACCATAAACTTAAATATACAATATACATGGATACGATATAGTATAACATATTTGCTTTGAGGCTCCATCATTTGACAGCAAAAGATCCGCAGGACACCTTAGTTCGGTAGGCTCATTATTGGATTGTTCCACATCCACACATCGAAAAGATCCTGACAAAGGATCGACGGCAGCTGGCGACGTCATGTGCCGCGCGATCCTTTCACTGGAAGCGGGCACAATAAGAATGAGGACCCTTGCCCCAGGAGCAGATGTTGCTGGCTCCGCATTCGGCGATCCTCTGATCCTCTGTTTAATACCTAGTTGCTGCAGCTGCCGGCACACGTCCACAATTGTCGATCCAGGTGCTTTCTTTTCCTTTTTTTTGGACCTGATTGGAGCAGGTAAATACATACATGGTGGCTAGAAAAGGGACCGACAGGCAGCACATGTTATAAACAATGGGTAGGGGGCAATCTAATCGAATCGTGCACAACGCGTTGTTATGCCACCTTTTGCACAAATTAATGAAGAGAATGCAAAAATGGCAAACAGGTTTTCAGCCCCGATGCAGTTGCATAGCTAGCAAAAGCCACATTACAGTGGAACGTCAGTAACAACAACTGGGTTTCGATAAAAGCAATAAAATGTAACATACACAAAATCAACTGTAGAGTATAGCTTTTGAAATGTAATATGAGGAACCTAGGAATTACAAAGCTGCAGCAATCTTTTGGACAGCACCTTAATATTTATCTTAAATGAATATTATACATGCATATATAGATAAAAATTAAGGCATATTCCTATTGAGTCATACTTGTTAGTGCAATGGTTTCATTATTAAAGCAACAAAGTGACTCAAGTTGTTTGAACTAGCTTAAACAGCTGTCAACACATTAAGTTAAGTCGCTGTAGCCTATTTTAACTGTGCATCAAATAAAGTGTATGGGTGAAATCGCAATTATCGGCAGCACCAACAAGAACAGGGCGATTGCAACAACTTTAAAAGGCCTTGCAAGGCCGTTTAGCTCTGAGCCCGCGTATTTTTCAACTGAAACTTGTCCGACGGCTCGAGACCCAAACTCTGTGTGGTCAGCGGAGTGATCTTTTCAAGCTGAATATGAAATAAAAGCGAAGTGCCTCCGGCAGCATCCGCAAATAGAATGCTTGTATAGCCGCCACATTTTCGCTTAATTTACAGCAGAAGACCGCCTGCAAACAGTGTCGCCTTGCAACATGTCAAAGTCGTCTAGACTTCGCATTTATAGGCAAATTTCTCAAATGTGTCGCGACATTTTCGTATAAATTTAGCAGCGTGTATTTATAAAATTTGAAAAGTTCAACCCGTTAGCTGGCGGACGTCATATGCACATGTCGCGCACTGTAGCCGGGCTGCTTTCCATAAATGATTCAAACTTGGCGCAATCTTTGTTTCTACAGTACCAGAACGTGTTGGCATTTCCCTTGCCACTATAAAGCAATTATATATAACTGAAAGGGGCTTAATCAGAAAAGCTTGTGTTTGTTTAAAAATATTTTACTTATCGACAGTTTATTGCAAATACTTTGACCGAGGCTGTCTCGAATGGAGCGAAATCAATTTTTAGACTATAACGTCAATTCAGACATATATTTGTTAATTTCATAATATAAATATATTCAAGAAATATTTAAACAATCAGTGGTTTCTTCGCTTTTATTAGTCTATATGAACAATTTTTATAAGTAAATGAAAGAGACACCGCGAGCACTTAAAAATACTATATATACTACTATATATAAAATAATACTATAAATACTACTATACTATACTACCATCTAAAAATTACAGTTAAGGTGGTGGAAACATTTTGTTTTCAATGTTAAATCTGCAGTTTGGTCTTTTTTGGCAAAAATTTCTGCATTACTGCCTTCGGTTTCGGCACGGTCAGAAAAGTTCAAGCTGCTCCTCCCTCCTCCTTTGCTTGCAGCGAAAATTCTGGCGACGACGAAGGAGAGACAGACAGACAGAGAGGGAGAGAGAGAGGTGGAAATGCGGTGCATTGACACGCGCGCGGCGCATGCTCTTCGCTCTCTTGCAGGAGCATAAAAATCAATGATCCTGGCTGCGGCGTCCGCGAGTGCGAAAGGGATAGCCATACAGGCAACAGTAGTACGTCTATTACGATTTACGTATTAATACTAGTCGTAGTACAACAACATCATGCACTTGCATTTGTCAATTTTAATTAATTGTTCAACTTGCCCACAATAAAAGCCAAACTGTTTGATTTTAAACAGCGTTTATGGGCCTTCACTAAAAGTGGCTAAATAAAGTTTCAGTAATAGCAAGAATATTGAAGGTGCGGAAGGCCGAATGAACAACTGCATTCAATATAGTACCTTTCGCTTACTCTCCAAAGCTAGGCAGCTGCAACGTTGGGTGTCTCCCGCTCTCTTTCTGACAAAAATAACATTAAGTGTGTGTGTACAGCGTGGAACCGATTCCGAAATCGACTTCGGCAGCGCTCGTCTCGTTGGTTCGTTTCAGTTGGAAATCGAAACTCAGTTCGTATAGACACAATGGCCCACTCGCTTTGAGCGCTGTCTCGATTTAAATTTAGTACAAAAAAAAAAGTATTCCACGGGACTGAATGTGATAGTTGGCTTTGTAATTGTTGGCGATATAGCAGCAGCAACAACAAAAGCAAATACAGAGCGTAGAAGATAACAGAAAACGTGTGCTTGTCTAAGTGTAACATTATTGTGTTTTTCCGTTCGTGTTCACGGAAAATCAATAGTGATTGTGAAAGCGCATTATTTACACGATTAACATATCGTCGAATCTCAACGCAAAGGGAATTTTCCAGTGCAAACTTGAGTTTTTCAAGAAAAAGAGAAAAGCCGTCAAGGTGAGCCCCAGTTTCATAGTGTATAGTATTTTGTGTACCCCAACCGAAAAATAACCCCAAATTAACGAAAACGTGTCGTCAGAAGGCAGAGGCAAAAGCTGAAATATATTTTGTTTGCTTTGCCTGTATCTTCACTCGCGCACACACACACACTATATCAGTAAAAAAACCACACAGGCGCAAACGAGAATACGAGTGCCCACAAGACAAAGTTGTCACATGCGGTTTAACTGTATAAGTTAAGTTTCCATTTGTTATAATATATATATATAAAACGAATAAACACACAGTTGCAGCAGTACATAAATGTAAATTACCTGTAAAGGTTTTAAATTTAAATTCCTTTTAAATCGAAAACGTTTTATTATTTTTGGTCGGGTGTGCGTCGTTTGTTGTGTTCACATGTATTCGCTTGCATGAAAGATGGCGACCGTAGAGTTGCTGAATACTCGCTCTCTTATTTCATTTTAAATTATTAAAAAAATTACCAACTTTTGTTTACCAAGTGAATTCGGCGAATTTTTCGTTAATGGTAAACAACAATTCAAAATGACACACGTTTGTTTGCACGGCTTTTCTGGCCATATGGTAACCCTGTTTTCACATCGAGTGATTTCATCCAAAATTCCACACCCCGCACTTGTCCCTTGATCAACAATGCTGTTTTAAAAACAACATTCTCAATTGGAAATGATTGGCTGGAGAAGAATAAGGGGCGGTTATTGTACCATGAAATGCCATTCATATTATATATTAACCCAAAGTTGGGAATACGCAATACACAGTATTCGTCTACGCTTAAATTAAGCGATGACTGCATACAGCATCCAAAATATACCAGTTCAACAGATTCGAAGGTCATTTTATGTGTCATCTTTCCATCAGTAGAGAACTTCATAATATTCTAAATAAATTAAATTGTTTTCGGCACGAAAAAAGGCTATTATATTATTGTAAAACCTATGAACGAGTAGTTTTGCTTAATCAAGTAAAACAAGTAAACAACAGTAACAGTAACAGTAACAAGTAAAATATACTTTCTTAATAGTATTTTTTACCGTGCATCCGCATAAACATATGACGCGTCAGTTTTCTGGGTATATATGTACATACATACATATACAGTACTCCATACGCTATATACGATTACAATGTGTGTAAGGCATTTCCTCTTTTACGCACACACTCAGTGGCATAATCCGGCCCAACCCACCACCATCGTCATCGTCAGCACCACCAATTCCGGACTATGGAGCATTAGCTTCTTTGTGGCACATCCGCTGCCAACGGAAGTGGCGCACTCAAGCGTGTTTTGCGGCAATGCAGAAAGGGACTCTGAAATGCGTTTTGAGCAACTATAATATACAATTTTTTATTTTTTGCGCACTTGCGCTGCTTTTTATTCGTTCGTTTCGCCGAACAAAGAGAAAGTCTCGCCAGTTGCTCTCTCTCTCTCGATCTGAGTCTGGGCTACGGCTTACAGCTCAATACAGTTATCATGTTATGGAAACCGTTGTATCAGTACTAAAGTGGTGTTATATGCTCTTAGTTCTTAATACTGCTGATTATTATTATTATACTGCTGAATATTATTATTATTCCATTTTGATGTTAAGAAAATTTATTAATACTTTAAGGCATAAAGTTATTTTAACCGAAAGAATAAACTTTAAAAAACGCCCAAACACGCCGTTGTTTCCTTGTAGGGATTTCAAGTTTTGGTCTGTTTTTTCGATAGCGACTCCTTCCACTTCCATTATCGCCGCACCCACACTGCATCGATGGTGGTCCCTGCGCCCACCTTTTCCCACTCCGACGAATCGGATTTCGAGAGGAGTCGAGACCATTCGTTAATAAAACGATAGATAAGGAGCTTAAGACACAACAAACAGTTCTCACGTACACAAATGCTGGGAGTAGTATTTTTTCCGAAAAGCAAAATAGGATCTATTGTTTGTTCGTCTGGGTTCCATTTGTTATCGCCAGCAGACGCGACGGCAATCAGCACATGAATGGAAATGGACCAGGCCACAGCGGTCCTTGAAAGAGAATCCCGGAAAAGACCAGGCATAAGATGAGGATAATTACAATTCGGAATTCCCGGAATTCTCGATGCTCGCCCAGCTGAATCATCGCGTCGCCTCCACGACCTTTTGAGCGTGGACCGCGTGAAAAACGACCTTTCAACCATTATTTCCACTAACGAGGGGACAACCCCCACCCCTCCCTCCACACTCCCCGCACCACGCCTGATCTTCATCTCACTTCTTTTCCATGAGATCGTACCCACATTCCAAGTCCCATGGAGATGCTGCTGTGATAATAAATGCTTCGCCATCTCATTCGCACACGACTTGACTCTTTGGGTTTGAGAACAATTTTCCCTTGGTTTTCCGAGGAAAAACGCTGGCGGCGTCGGCGGTTCTGGTACTTTGAACCAAGCCGCCGTTAGTTATTTCGACAATCGATCAATGTTCAATGGGAATGAGAGCGAGAGAGAGGGCTACATGGCTACGAGACGATCTTAATGCATTCTTTAGCAGCTCGGATCGGGGCGCATTTATTATGATTACAATATTGCCCTTTGTTGGCCAGCATCCCATCTCTGTTTTCTTCTCGTATTATCGACGTCGGCGGTCGTGGTCGCTTTGTTGGTGCTGCATTTCTTGGAAGGCCACAGCACTCACGCACACACGCACGCACACACAGACATACACACACAGTTTGCTGGAGATCATGCAAGAATGTTCCTTGTCTGTGCTGCATTTATTTATTTTTCTGCATCCTCCTTCTGTGTGCTCCCCTCTTTCCTCTTCATCGTCAGATTCTTCCACTTCGGATTCTTTAGCATCATCATCTTCCTCTTCTTCAGTTGTGAGCACGATGCCCTCCGCTTCTCCCCTTTTAACCCTAGCTTGCTGATGTTGTTGTTGCCCCTGCAGTATCTGGTATCACCGCATTCCAATCTCGTTTTTTTTTTGTGGAAAACAACAACAACAGCAAGAACTAAAAGAATGGTAAAGTGTTTATAATAGTTTCCCACAGTCGAGCTCAAACAGCAGGGGTAAAAACTTTAGAACCAATCAATTTTCAGTTGGAAAGGTATTATTCAATTATGCAGCAAACAAATCTTTACTTCGCTCACTCTGATGATAAGTAGTTTAATTAGAAATTATAACGAAATATATGTACTACAAAAATTATTTATAAATAATTCTTTCTGAATGTTCCGCAATCTTTATTTCTAAGCCTAAAATGTTAAGAAGATTGCACTACGTGCAACCCCATTTATTTGCCCTCGTCTGTAGCTACAGAACGCAGACCTTCTCCACGGCTTTGGACCTCTGCGGTTACCTTCACTTACTACAATGATAGCAGCAGCAGAACTCCAATCACTTGGGCCCCAGCTTTACTTACCAACTGGGAATGGTATGAACTGGCCTGGCCTGGCTGGCTTGGCTGACTTGGCTTGGGTTGGTTTGGCTGGGCTTATTCCAATCAGAAAACTCGAAAGGCAGCTCCAACCACTCCAATGGTGGCACTCCAAGCCAGTTTTGTATAAAAGTGGCCCGACTGCATTCCATTGGAGGTTCGTTGGTTTGGTTTTGGTTTGGTCTTGTCTTTCGTGTTCGTTTGTTCTTCTTTTTTTTTGAGTTTTCTGTTTGTTGCCTTGCCTTGCCTCCTGGGCCTAGCCTTTTGCTTTGGCCTTTGATTATGATTTTCTTTGCTGGGGAGTGGTATTTTCTTCTAGTCTCTGGGATCGAGCTCCCATGCCATTCATGCGCCGCCCAGGAGGCCTTTTCTCATCAGTCGGTCTTCGGTTGGTGTTGGGTGAAGGCGCTGCTCACGGTTTATCCATTGCTCGATATAAATATAAATAGTGTAGTTCCTTTTCTGCCGAGCAGTAATTTTGTAGCATAAATCAATTTTAAAGTTCAGCGAGTTTTTTGTATTTTGATCGACACTGGTAAGTGTATGAAGTAGTACCCTGTATAATTGAGTATATGCAATTGTCTGGCACTTGAACTTTTTACGGAATTTCCTGATAGCCCCGGTGAAATTCCAATAGTCGGTTCGCATTACAATTGTTAATGGGCTTGGCATTCCACAATAACAAATAACAGACGTAGGCAGAGGCAGCTGGAATTTCACTTTGTAATGGCTAAAAAAGCAAACAATAATGATAATAAGTTGCACTAAAGACCGAAGATTCGAAGAAATTTTCACTTCGGTTTGATATGAAACTTTGTAAGAGCATAAATTATAATATTATGAAAATATCTTTCAAGTATTATGGATTTATCTGTACAAATGTGCGAGATATTTGATTTTAAAGCTACAAGGTATAGCAGTATTGCAATGCCAACAAATTGGAATTACAATGACAGACAGCATCACAAGCTCTTCGTGTGCGTTTTGTTTTTTTTGCTGCTCCACTTCAAAACAAAGCGCAATCTCTGTAGAGAAACAGATCCCATTTATATAGCATCCCCCGATCTGGAAGCATCCTCAATAAGTATGCATGTGTATACACCGAGGTCCAGAAGTCAGCATTTGTAAATTACAATTGCGCTCACTGCACTCTGTTTTCCCTGTGGTTAGTTGTTTTTCCCATTGATGGTTTCGTCTTTGCACCACATGGCCGTCTCGCTTGCACCGCCTGGCTACCAATATGCATCATATGCTGCGCTTTATGCTGCAAGTCGGGTTCTCCATGGTGGTGGAGCTGGAGCTGTGGAGCTACAGCCGAAGTCGACGAGTGCGCCGTCGCCAGAGTTTGACTGCATTCCATTAAAACTTTCTCACAGTCGGCTAGCTCGCTGTGTGCTCCACAGTGCATGGCACTGACAGCCAACCCACCGATGTCCTCCTCTCCCCCAGTACCTCCACCGCCCGATCCGTTGCAATTGTTTGGCGAGTTTGGCTGGTTTGTGGTTGAAATGGACTTTGAACACTCGGGGCCCAACTCAGCGGTCGTGCAGAATTTTTTTTTTTTTTGTTTTTTGGCTTAGGCACAGGCGAGTAAATGTCGATAAACGGCTGTACAATCTCCTTTGAGGAGACCACCGCGGATACAGTTTAGGTTCCCAGGCAGCAGTCGATAGTCATGATATGATGTTACTTAGGGTTTTAGGTGCTTTATAAAGTAATACTAATTACAAAACTCAAATGTACCTTCATAATTAGCCTATAAAATTATCTATTACTGTTGTTCGAATTGTAGGCTAATTAAAAATATATCGATTGGCAATATACATATTATCATTTCAATGAAAATTAATCGATATATTGTGCATATGATTTTCCTGTCATTACTATAATTGCCAACACAGCAACAAACTACGACAAGTTTTTGCTATTATTATTGAAATTATTTGCCAGGTGAGTCAGATCGAGTATCGTTATCGAGCCACGTCTGGCTGGCGCCACCGACTTTTCTATGGAAAAAAAAAGAAAACAGCACCACCCACTTAGCTTTGCCTACCGGTGGTGCTGTTTTGCGATTAGGATACTAATACTCACTGCGATTCGGCGCACTGGGAAAACGAGCGGTTGTAACATTGCGTACTCGATGGCACTACGAATATTTTGTTTTGTAGTCGCAACTCGGGAGTTTTTCCCGAAAGGAAAAACCACCCTTGGCTCGAGAGCGAGCGGGACAACCGCTATGTTTTCCATCATCTAAGGGCTCTTAAAGTTCGTTGATGCTGCATCTCCAGTTTCTTGAACTGCGTTTCAGTTTTTCCCTGCATTGTACATACACACTCTGAAAGACGTAGAAGTCGTGCTACAAAGTGTCTGGAAGTTTTGTTCGTGAACATTTTTGTCCTTTTTGCAGAAAAAAAGGTAAAAATAATACCAAAATGATCGATTGATCGATTTAAATATCAAATCAACGATAAAGAAAACTTGTTGAATTATTTTTAATAGAAATTTTAATTAAAAAAAAGATAGGGATATTGGCTGCCCTAATTGATTTTTTGTAATAAGGAAATTGGCGTAAAAAAGCTTGGTTGTTTTAGGAAATTATGTTATTCACATCCAAATGTATAGGTTACTTGGGAATGTATTTTTATCTCCATTGACGTCTAAAATATAACCTGAACCTTATCTGTGTTATAAATTAAGCTTGCAATTTTTAGTACGTGCCAGTTGGCCATTATAAGCAGTATAAAGCAGTATACAAAAATATTAACGTTTGGATTCTCTCTTTTTTATTCAGTTTCGACTTCAGAGGAAAGGAGCCAGAGAAGAAATTAAGAATCAGACCAACAAAGGAGCTAACAACCAGAACACAAAATGGCATCTGTGGTAGCCGATCTTCTGTCTTATGGACCTATCGCTTTCGATCAGGTGGATAACAACACGAACGCGACGCAGCTATTCAAAAACAATATAAACAAAACCAGAATGAACGATTTAAACAGCGAGGAGGCGCGCCTAAAGACCTTCACCGACTGGCCGCTGGATTGGCTGGATAAACGCCAATTGGCCCAAACGGGCATGTACTTTACACACACCGGCGACAAAGTTAAATGCTATTTCTGCGGCGTGGAAATCGGTTGCTGGGAGCAGGAGGATCAGCCCGTGCCGGAGCATCAGCGATGGTCTCCCAACTGCCCACTGCTGCGCCGGCGCACTACCAACAATGTACCGATCAATGGCGAAGCATTAGATCGCATCCTGCCGCCAATCAGCTACGATATCTGCGGCGCCAACGACTCGACGCTGGAGATGAGGGAGCATGCCTACTCAGAAGGCGCCATACCCATGTCGCAGCTAATTCAGTCGATTGGCGTGAATACAGCAAATGCGGCAACCAGTGTAACTGGAACCGCATCCCCGCAACCGAGGGTAATGGTCGCAACCCATGCGTCGACGGCGACGCAGGCCACTGGCGATGTCCAGCCGGAGACGTGTCGTCCAGCAGCCGCCAGTGGCAATTATTTTCCCCAGTATCCCGAATACGCCATCGAGACGGCGCGCCTGCGCACCTTCGAGGCTTGGCCGAGGAATCTGAAACAGAAGCCCCATCAGCTGGCCGAGGCGGGATTCTTCTATACAGGCGTTGGGGATCGCGTCCGCTGCTTCAGTTGCGGCGGTGGTCTCATGGATTGGAACGACAACGACGAGCCCTGGGAACAGCACGCCCTCTGGCTAAGTCAGTGCCGATTCGTCAAGCTGATGAAGGGTCAGCTCTATATCGATACGGTGGCCGCCAAACCAGAGCTGGCCGAGGAGAAGGAGGAGAGCTCTTCGATTGGAGGAGGCGTGGCGGCCAGCACACAGGCTTCAGAGGAAGAGCAGCATACATCGGGGGAGGCCGGTTCGGGGGATGTTGCTCCGTCCGTAGCTCCCACGGCAGCCACACGCATCTTCAACAAGATCGTCGAGGCGACAGCGGTGGCTTCTCCCTCGACAAACAGCAGCGGCTCCACCTCCATACCGGAGGAGAAGCTGTGCAAGATCTGCTACGGCGCCGAGTACAATACGGCATTCCTGCCATGCGGTCATGTGGTGGCCTGCGCCAAGTGCGCCTCCTCTGTGACAAAGTGCCCGCTGTGCCGGAAGCCCTTCACCGATGTGATGCGCGTATATTTTTCTTAATAGCCCCAATGCGCACCCAAGTCCTCAAATTCAAAATAAACATAACTAAAAACAATATGTCGGAATGTGTTAATTATAGGCGTAGGAACAAATCCTGGTTCAACAGGCGATCGCAACGGCCAGCTGTGGGGATGCCCGGCAGCTGGCCGTTGTACTTTAGAAGATCACAAAGCCTGCCAGTTATCGTAAGCCTACATTGTAATATTAGGTTAGTGCAGCACTTCTATGCGTTATTTATAATAAAACTAATATATTATCGAAAACTCAATGTCTTTTTGGTTTGTGGCCGTTAGAGTGGGCAAGCCAACATGAATTCGTTGGAACTATGAATCAAAGAAAATATTTTTATGGTCTTAATAATCATGCATTCCCCTCTGGTGGATGATGATGTTGAAATATTGGTGATGTTGACACAATGTCATATATAAAAGATTAAAAGGTTGTACAAAGATAACAACTTTATCTTTAAAAATGTATTAGATAAAGCGTAGATACTCTTTGTTTTAAAACAAGTACGTCAACAAGTAGTGTCCACAGAGCGCCGTGCTGATCTTTTACTTAAGTAAAAGCTCTTATCAGTCATTGGATTTATAAGCTTTTGTCATTATCACTACACCGCCCAGCCTAAACAAAGTGTATTCCACTGCAATTACAAGCGCAGTGCGTCCTTTGTTCCGTTTGTCAAGCCGTACGAATGCTGAAATGTCAGGTTTTTGACTGCGGCATTTGTTTTTGGAGCTCAGATTTGGATTGAAGCTTTTTCCACCTCATCAGATAAGCTCGCAGTGCATTTCAATTAGTATAGATATATATGCAGATCCGGTTTCGGATTAGCCAAGGTGAGAAGTGCTGCATACCCTGCGAACGGGTAGGTGCGACTTATCGGTTGCATCACCCCCTTATGAATGTGTATATGGTATTGCACACGTTCCAGGCAAATAAATTTAATTACGAAATGCCATATGAATGAAACATTTGCCTGAGTCATCAGTTCTAAGAACATACCTTTTGCTAGTAGTCTTAAAATATCAGAGAGATATCATAACTGGAATGGCATTTGACTATTGCTGATCAAGTATGCAAATTGCTGATCTAGATTCAACTGCTGGCGATCGCAAAGTCAGGCGGTGACCTTAGATTGCGTGAGGTTTTCAATTAACACACGAAGGTCCCGGCGAAAATTGCCTCAATTTATGAGGGAAAGCACGAACTACAACATTTAATCTTAACTAAAAAGTCTACTGAAGAGAAATATCAAAAATAGGTATAACATTTAACTGCGTTTACTTGCCATGTGTATTTTATAAAATATGTTTGAGAAATAGGTTCAGAAATTAATCAATTCAATTATCTTTACATGAATTCAGATGAAGAAATATGTTAAAATTTGAATTTCGACCTTAATCGATAATTTTACGCAATTGTATGGGTTTGGTTCGTGTCTTAAATGTTTTTCAATCGGTTCATGTACTGGCTAATATCACATTGACAAATTGGTTGATGAGTAAGCTACAAGGGCTGCCAACCCTTTTAAAACGTACGCTTAGTTAACACTGAGCAAAATTACTCCTAGTTGTGTGTTTTGTTCATTAACATATCTATTACTGAATCAGTTATCTATAGTATTATACATTTCAGAACAAGTTAAATATTTCCAAATTGACATAATCGCGGTTAGCCATGATAAAGGCCTTGTGCGAATTGACTTGAATGGCCAGATCCACGATATTCGTATTGCTAAAGTAGTCCATGGCAACCACATTGGCATTATTGCCCCAAGGTCCTTTTAGCCACTTATTTATCTTGGGATTCAGCACAGCCGCCCGCTCCTTGGCGGTCTGCAATTGGTGGGCGTTCAGTGTCTGCTCCATGCTCCTTACCGCCGTGAATATCCAGCCAACATTCCGAACTGGAGAATCCGGCTTCCTGCTGAACAACAGACGCATATAGTCCAGAGTTTGAGAAATATTCATAAAGCTAGTGCTAAAACGCTGCCACGGCGGACAGAGCATGTTCGATTCTGGAAAGGTTTTTGACGAATATGGTTTTTGAAAAACATTTCTAAATTGAAAGATCATTTTAATACCTTTCTCCGGATAGGGCAGCTCCTGCGTGGGAAATAGTATCACCAGATGCCTATTTTGCAGCAGTATTTCGCTGAAATTTCGATTGGCGCAGTTTTCGTCCTTGCCCACATTACGCCGATAGGCCTCATCGCCCAGCTCCTGGCGAATCAGCCGGAATAGCGAGCTGTAGATCTCTGGGTGTTTGTAAAAGCCGATGGGAAAACTACTAAAATCCAGAACTAACACTTCGCCAGATCTTTTAACAAACTGGCGAACATCACGCAGAACTGCGAGTAGTGGTGTAATCAGCATGTTCTCGTTGGCTATCCAGAAATTATCGGCATCGTTCTCGGTGTTCATGTTCTTGTATCTTGCAGATGGAAATTAATAATTAATAAAATTAATAATAGAAATAATAATTCCTGTTAGTGCTTACCCTATGCTTAAATCGAGATAACGAATGCCAAAGACCAGCTGCGACCAAACATCGAGGTGCTGGGCCACCAAGTAATCCCTGACCAGTATCGAATTGGACTTACTGGAGCTGCCCAAGACGGCCGCCGAGGCATGTGTGCCGGGCAGGAAGATGTCCTTCAGCGCCATTCGATTGATGTCCTTGATCTGGCCCATCCAATTGGGCTGTATCTTGAGGCAATCCACCGTGAGCAGCTCGGTGCCATTGTAGCTGGCCACATAGTGTGGCAGGCACTTGCCCTTGAGATATTCCGTTGCCGGCTGATCGCTACTATCTTTTTTATTCCAACCACCGGGAAAGCGAAGCTTGCCCAGCCTGATGGGCGTCAGCATCTTGCCGGTTGTATTGAAAATTCCATTGATGCGTAGATCGGGCTGAAAGTTGGAGATGGCCGGATCCTGGCTGTAGATACCCACCCACTGGGGTGGTCCATAGCAGTTCGGGCCCCAGTTGATCTCGAGAAAGGTGTCCTGCAGGGTTTTGCCCCTCAGCGAAATGGTGAGGTAAACAGGACAGCCCGCTGAAATCAATGGCAAGCTTACGTGAAACTAAGACTAAGATTAAGGCGAAGATACTAGTAAGTAATACTTACCTTCAAGGGAGCCAATCAAAAGAATTGACTGCAGCAAAGGCACCAAAAATATATACTCTTTTATCATCTCTAAATTTGACGCTCAATTAGAAATGACGAATAATAGATTTGTCGTGTTGTTTGCTCGGCATCCAGCGCCGAATTGAGGCGAATTGAGATACATTTCTCATCCGTGCATTTCCACATATGTATCTCGTTAGCCGGCGACAATTGAATCAACCATTTTTGCCCCCGCAACGCCTTTATTCGCATACTTAGCTTTCAGATCGTTTGACCCGAGAGAGTATTTCAAATGGAAATTACATATTTGGGACAAGCAACATTATACAAAACATTTATTATGAAAAAACAAACTAGGAGATACTTTCAAAGATTCATTTAAAGGCTTCCACTTAAAACTATTTCAAATTCTATTTACTTTTAGTCTTTTAGCACGACTAATGACTAATAATATTTGTTCCATAAATAAAACTATTATGATGACCTTTTGCTTTCTTTAGCATTTTGAAGGAAAAGGCGGCTGTAAAACGATTCCACTAATTAAGATTATTAAATAAATCGATATTAATAAATACATAAAATCGTAAACAATGGGTTAACCCATAGATAAAAATCTTATCTTAAATCGATTTAATCCTGAGTTGCTTGTAAGACTTCTACTTTTATCATAAATTTAGTCTTGTATTCACTGAATCTTGAAATTGCTGGTTTTAAACTTTTTTATTTTCTGCTTTTATTCGATTGTTTGATGTTCAAATTTAGTGTAATAAATTCAAAATGGATGAGTTTATCGCCTGCACCGATTGCAATCTTCCACTTTGCAGTAGCGATTGCCATTGCCGCCACAGCCGCGATAGTTCATCTTTTCGCATCTTCTGCTCCGGCTATTATAGAACCACATGCCACTCTGGGCAGTCAAGCCGCAAAATCTGCCATTGCGATTGCCTTCATCCCTGCCGCCAGTGCATAGCTGAAAGACTTAATACGTTGCCGTGTTTCAAAGGATCTCTAGAAAATCCCTATATCTTCTAACTTACCTGGACGACCTGGGCAAATCTGGGCATTTATGGAGGCCACACACAGAGTTAGGCAGGCCATGATCAATAGGAACTTCATTCTGAATACCTCACTTGTGGTTGGGTGTTCGATGAAAACTGTTCCGCCATTCGAGTTCTCAGGCATTTATAGGAAAATGTACAAAAAGGTTGAAATTTCTATAAAAACAATGGCTTAATTGGAGCTTGTCCTAGTTTTTCACTTTTAAAACTGTGCTCAATTTCAATAGTTTGCTGCTTCCTTTGTTAGCTATTTATAAAGCGCATAAGTGTGCTACTTTTAAAAACAATTGAGTGATAAAAGCAAACTCTGCATTCCAGATTTGACCTTAGTTTGTATATTAAATGATTCAATTTAATAAAGTTTTTCAAATGAATTGTAGAATATTTCGAAGATGCATCCATAAGTTTGTTTAGCTTCATTTTAACGTTGAAGTTATAAACAATTGAATCGACAGTCCCAAAGGGATCTATTGCTATTTTCGCCACATCCGAGGTACGGCATCGTTTCGCATCTCCTGGATTTGTCGTTGTAGTACCACACCATGAAGTTCAGGGCACATCGCAATCCAAGCGCAGTTCCAATGTTTCTGGATCCAGAACATGACGGAGGACCCGCTGAATCCTATTATTTTTTATTATATATTTTGTAAAGTTTCAAAATAACTAGAAATGTATTTGACTTACTCAATCGAGCATGACATCGCAATCGCGAGCTGGCAAAAGCCACATTCAGAGTGAAAAAAGCGAGAATTAAAAGGAAATTCATTGTCAGGCGATTTGAAATAATGGCTAAAAGTGCAAATCTCATTATTTATATAGTGAAGATGATTATTAAAGTTCAGCCTAAAAGCAGTGATGAATTATAGGATCAGTGACTTACAAATTTGGTTATTATCAAAATTAGTTATTATTTTATTAATATAATCACAGTGAAAAAGTCGACAAGACAACTAATTAAAATCTTATGAAATTAGACATTTATTTTGATAGCAGAATTTAAATATGATCGATAATATCGATATTTTAACTCTTATCTATTGATGTAAAGATCTTTTTAGAATCTCGCTAGATTATTTATATAAGGAAAGTATATAAGTAATTTAAGTTTATTCACCTTGTTAGCCAACGAAATCTTTTAAGCCAGAAAGTCTTTACTTACGTAAAGGAAAAGTATTAAATAATTGTTCTTCGAATTATAAAAAGACTATTATTACAAACACGTGCAGGTTTATTGTTTTTGCCTCACAGCTTTTGTATAAAACAATCGCATGCTAAAAATAAAGTTGAATAAATATTTTTAGCACTGCACTTTATAAAGGGCGCGCCAGCCAAGTTAATGCCTTATTCTAAAATCGTAAATCACGAATGTGGCCAAAATGCGGAATGGCACTTTGATTCTCATCGCCGTAGTTATGACGGTTTGCCTTTTTGCGAATGTAACTGGAGTAACCCGATGCAAGGGGAAGCCCAGTAAGTAGTTTTTAACAGCAAATATACTCAGAAATTATATTTCGAATCTTTTTTTTATTTTAGAGGATTCAAAGTGTGCCGGGAATCTGGATGGCGGTAACAATCGCAAAAGCAAGTGCAAGAAATCGGCCAACAAAAATATGTGGCACTACAATGCACTGACAAAAAACTGCACACAATTCAATTACCTAGGATGTGGTGGCAATGATAATCGCTGGTGCACAAAAGCACTATGTGAAGGCTGTCGACGACCAAGATAAAATAGTTTAAATATATAAAAAATAGTGTATATAAATAAATAAATAGTTAGACGGCGTTTGCATTTAATTATTTTGTCGGGTTTATTGGATTGGTTTCCTGTTTCAAATATTGGTCGATTTCATCTTTTGAAAATGATAACCAGTTCATTTGAACAACGCTAACAAAAGCTAATAAGCTTGCGAATTGCATTACGTTTATGCTTATCACTAAGTTTAAGTACAACAATTCTTAGGGCTAAACTTCAACCAGTTCTGTACAGGCTTAGCATAAGTTACTAGCGTTAAATAGTTAATTTGTGTGCGATTTATTCTCGCTTATCTAGAAATTCTTTACAAACATTGCTACAATTATTTATTCGATTTGTTCACTTCGCTTCTGGTTAGCTATTGTATTTATTTATTTCTTTTATTTAACGGAATGCGGGCGGTATTAAGTTTAAGTATTTGATTTTCGTTGCACAGGTACGCAATGATATGTGAAGGCAGCTTTTATCAATTTCATTCATTCTTACTGATCTGAGGTAGGTACAAAATAAATGTATATAAAAAAAATACATAAAAAAATAATAATCATATGCGTGGGGCATTTGAAACAGTCTAGATTCCACACACACGTAAAATCCTAAACGGGCCATAAATTATCAAATAAATTACATAAACATTTACGTTCATTAAGCATACATATCTATGTAAACTATGCTATGTATCAATATATAAAAAAAACATAAAAACAGTCTTGTGGTTGCATTTGTGTTTAGTTTCTCGTTAAGCAGATTTCATTTCTTTGATTATGATTGCAGAATGCGAATGAATAAATGTGGCGAATGTGAATGTGAATACGAGTACGAATACGAATACGAATAGGAGTTGCAGTTCGAGTAGGACTATAAATAAATTCTGCTTAATTACTGGGTACTATGCGCATGTCTTTTCTTCTTGGTGTGTTCTAGGAATTGGAGGTGTCTCCTCTAATGTGAGTGTGTGTTTTTTTTTGGGGTGGTATTATGTAATATGTACAGAGCGGCCCCACCTACAAACTATATATATACAGGGCGCCTATTTACAGTAGGGTGGCTCGAGTTCTATGGACCTCCAAAAAGTGCGAGCAAATCGTAGGGTACTCTTTTTTCGAAAATAATAAAAACTAAAAATAAGGACTTCTTATAAATGATTTAAAGAATAGCTAACATCGTTAAGGTTCAAAACTTTTGTGTAGTTTGAAAAATATTCAAGCTTTTTGAACCAACGTGTCAGAGTTAAAAAGTCAATTTTTGTTTGCTTTAAGTTAGAAACTAAGAAATTTTGCATAAAATTTCTTAAGTATTTTCCTTCTCCTACGATTTGCATGCCCACTTTCGAATCCCCCCAAAGGGTACAGGTTTTGGTGAGCCTAGTTGGCCTGCTGGGTGAGCATGTTGACCAACTCGGTGCGCTCCATATTGTTGAGCGTGTGCATATCGACTCCCAGAGCGGCGGCCACCGCCTCGATGTCCAAGCCAAAGGCGGTGAGCAGCTCGAGGAAGCGCATCTCCTCGCCGGTCATGGGATTGGTGAGCGTGGGACACGAGTGATTGCATTGCGGCCAACTGCAGCGTTCCAGCAGACGGAGACCGCATTTCTCCGGCACTCGCGGTACGCGATGTCGCTTCTTGGACTTTGTGCCCGCGGAGGCGTTGTTGGAGGAGCGTGTCTTCTGGGGCGCACTCGCTTCCAGGAAAACTCCCGCCGCCGGCTGTTCCCGCTGCATTTTCATCTGCTGCTGCTGCGCCTTCCTGCGTCGCTTGCGCTGCTCCTGCCTTTCCTCGGCTGTCAATTGCTGGCGCCGTCGCTGTTTCCGCTGATCATTGCCATTGCTCGACTTGGGGCTGTTGTCCTTCTTATTCCGATGCTCCTGCCCGCCATTGGCCTTCTTTTGCTGCTGCTGGCGGCGGCGTTGCTTCCGCCTCTGTCGCTGCTCCTGGCGCAATCGTTTCCGCTCCTCTCGCTCCTCCTTGCTCAGGTGATTGCGCTTACGCTGCTGCCCTCCAGATTGGGCCACATTGTTCTGCTTCTGGCGCTGCAGCCGCTGACGGTGTCGCTGGTGTCTTTGGTTATTGGCATGTGCTGGATGCGAGACCGCCGTCGATGGCTCCGTGGAACGCTTGAGCTTGTCATGACGCCGGCTGCGCGTTGAGTGCTCCCAACAGCGCAGCGCCGAGGGCAGGGATATATCGTCGATCTTGATATTGACCCAATCCCGTTTGAAGAGCACCCCATGACCTATGCAACTGGGTGCAAACACTGCGCTCACATTGTCCAGCGAGGATCTCAGGGCGCCGCCCATTTCGTGGATGTAGTTCCATTGCTGCGGCGTTACGGGTGCTCCAACGTTATCCACTCGCATTTGGGCCTCGTCGAAAAGCCATTGGAAAACGAAAAGCGGAGCTGTTTGGAGGAGAAAATGTGGGTTAAATAAAATCTAAAATCACTTCATGTCATAGACAAACTTACTTTTTAAAGTGGGATATAGTCGGTATCCATAGTAACACCTCCATGGCTCCGTGGGATGACTTTTGGTGCACTCCTCGGGCAGCAAGCCCTGCCACAACTTCCAACCCTGACGCACTGCCTCATTGGAGGCCACTGCCGCCGGCGTGTATGGCTCTCTGTCCAGGAACCAACCCGAGTCACTCACTCCTCTCACTGTGATCTGTAGCTTTTTCTCGTTGACCAGAAAGTCTCGAATGCGATCCAAATTGAGCATTACACCCAGGCCACCAGCCGATGAGCCCACGAGCATCAGTTCGCCACCGGGCACACGACCCAATCCCACGGGAATTAGCTCGGCGATCACCTGGCGCAGGATCAGGGCTCCCATGAACCGCCAACTGTTCTCCCGATCGCTGGTATCCGGCTCCGTTCGCGTTCCCGACCACGAATCACTGCTGCAGTACGGGATGAGCACATGGTTGGCATTGTGCCAGTAGGGATTCTCCTCGGGATGGGGCGATAGAATGCCTCCAACTGGAAAATGAAGAATGAAATGATTAGAAATCGTTGTTATTCAATCCTTTTTGTATCAGACTCACCATCTCTCGTCTCTGGCCACTGGGAGGAGGTCATAAGGTGGCGCAATCGCATCCATCTGGAGCGGCACGAGCGCACATCGAAGCAGTGCCAGCCACCTTCGAGCAGAACGATCCACTTCTTTGAGCTGGGATGCTTGCGCAGATAGTAGCCGGCATGGCTGCCATCGTTGCAGGTGATGCTCGAGTTGGCCAGAATGGCGCGCTTCAGGGAGCGGCTGTGGTCACCGGAGCCGCTGGCTGAGTGCATCACCATGTAGTTGCGCTGGATCATGTTCATGCTGGTGTCCCTCAACGGATCCTTCTCCTGCAGACTCGCTGCATCCAAGATGCTGCTGCTGCACACGGCCGGCAGCTGACTAAACGTGGCCAAGAGCAGCAGAAGCGTTAGCAGCGGCTGATGGAGAAAAGAGCGGCAAAGAGAATTGCTTTTAGTGTGGGTTCACAGTTAACAAAGTTAACAATACATGGCTAAGATGAGCGAAGAGATGCTGCTCTCTGTTTGGGCCGAAAAATCACTCACGGCTCTCTCACGCGACCCATTGTGTGTGTGTGTGTGTTTTTGGCGGAAAACTTGCTTTGATCAAAATGCGAGCAAGAAGCTTTGCGATAAGATCAAAGAAATTTTTGCCGCCTGCCGTTTCGCTGTGTTGTTTTCCCCCACCTTTCCCTTTGTCTCCATTTTTTTTTTTTTTTTGGTAGATTTCTTGTTGTTTTTGGTTTTTACATAGAGAGCAGCGAGGAGAGACAACCTTAAGGTATTTAGTCAAACATGGCAAGAAATTGTTGTTAATCATACGCCCCGTGGGCCAGTCAAACAAATTTCAATTTGACAATGTCATGGCCGCTGACGCGTGGTAATCACCAGTTCTTGGCTTTGAACTTAAGGTCGCCTCGTTGTTTCTTTTTCCCTCATGTTCAACGCCCCCCCCCCCTCCCCCCCCCCTTTTTTTTTTTTCTCTCTCTTACACACATCAATCAAATGAGCTATCTGGCGATTTGCTTCGTCGTTTCGCGGATTCTCGACTTCGAGTTCGAGTTGGGGTTTTTGTTTAGCTATTTTCCAGCAATTTGTAAATAAGACAATAACAATAAGAACAACAAAACACATTTGCCGACAGCACGGGCAACGATTTTAGTGTCTCAGTGTGTCAGTCTGTCAATTCTGTCTACGGTCTTGCCTCCGCATAAATAACCATTCAGAAATCGTAAAGAAATCTTCAATCAATGTTTATACAGGGCCTTTGAAGTCCGCCGATTCCTGCCGATTCGTTGCCGCCAGCCACGACAATTTGCAGACAGCAAAATGCAAATGACACAAACACGAAACGAAACAACAACAAGAGCAACAAGAAACGCTAGCAATTATATTGGTCAAAGGCCTACAAAGTATAATTTCGTTTGGGCCAACTCAATTCGAATGCAAAGTGGTACTAACGGTAGCCGGCTAGCCGTCATTAAAATATATCCATATATATCGGTGGTTTTGCCACTTATGTATTTATAAACCCAACAATCTGGTTCCCCTCCTCGATTCAAATGAATTATGCAAAATGCAGGAATTCAGATAAATTTGGTTTAACAAAATCATTGACAAATACCCAAGTTGATAACGTTTTAATAATGGTGAATTGATTTTATTTGACAGTATGCTTTATAAATTTCGATTAAGATGTGCGCAAGCTTGATTTATGAAAGCCATCAATTTGTTTGCGGAAATTTAAAGGTATAGTTTTCTTTTTTTTGTTAGCAAATCTTGTTTTAGTTATGTATACTTTTTAGGAAGTACTTCCATTGCCAGCTTTTTCAGACCTAACTTGCCGCCCCATTCTTCTAGTTCTCACCCCATCCCCTTGAGATTTTTCCACTCTGCACTTCGCTTACACAACAGGTTTGGATATTTTTCGGGTCGTCTTAGCCGCTCGCCGTCTGATGTTTGCCGCCAAACAACGAAATTGACAAGAGCTCGCTCCTCAGCACCAGATGAGTAGTTTCCATTGTTGATTAGTTCAACTGCGCCAACTGCGGTCACAATGAACCACCAACCAAAAAAAAAACAACAAAACCAACAAAAAAAAGTAAAATAAATACAAATAAAAAGATTTCACGTGTGCGTGCGCGGATTTACGTTTGAGTAAACACCGGCAAAGAAACAGATACAGATACAGATACACCTAGAGATACGGGTGAGCGTACGTTGCACTTGTTGTTTACCTGTTGTGGGGGGGGGGGGGGGGGGGGGGGGGGAATAATAATAATAACAAAATAAAAAAAACGAAAGAAAACGGCAGCGCCGACGAACAGAAAACAAAAACAGAGGCGGCGTGGCCAAAGGAAAAATGTTCACAAGCGCCGCTTAATTACCCTATATAGAGTCTTAAGTTGCGCTATTAATTGCGGGCACTGCTTATTAATATTTGCCTTATTTTCTTCTTTTTTCCACCTTTTTTAACTCATACACCTAGCTACCTACCCCTACCCCCTCCACCGACTGGCGAAGCCGACAAAGGAGCGATTCCATTCGATTTTATTCGATTCGAATGTCTGGGTTGCTGGCTGGCAGCCAACTACTTGTCGCACCGATTATATTGTCAGTTTTTATTAATTGCTGCAAATACTCGCTCGCGTTTGCTACGCGATGGCGCTAAGCGTTCTTTATATGCAGGGTTTTTTTTTATATTTTTCATTTATTAAAAAAATCGAGTATACGCCCCGTTGTGACTTGAATTGATTTGATTCGATTGCGGTGGCAATTGACTGCAAATGTGCGCCCCGTTTAAGTGTTTTTAATCGAATTGCCATTTGCATTAGCTTAGGGATTGCGAGTTATGGCAATTCGTGAAAGTTGATTCGATTTCAAATAGCTTAAACCATATTTGCAATGGCTGATATAAATTAATGTCAATTATTCTGATATTTCAATTGTAATTTTTCATGCCATGGACCAAACCAGATTTGAACAATATTTTATGTACAAATATAACAAAGTTTAAGATCCAAATTTTAAAACAATATGCTTTGAAATGAGTAATATCTAAAAATAAAAGTTGTTTAAAAAAATAAGTATTTTTTTAATAATTTCTGTTAGTTGTTTGACTTAGCGAGGCTTGCCTGTACTTTGAATTATCTAAGCACAATCCATAACGACCTTGTCCAAATCAAAGGGAGGCCGTCGTCGCTGCGATCGGAAAAGTGGAGGCAGCTCCACTTCGCTGCCATTGTTGTTGTTGTTATTCTTGGCGCACTTGCAGCAGCAACAACAACTACGAACGGACGAGCGCTTTTTCAGTCACTCGCAGCTTATCGCAATACGCTTAAACAAACAGCGGTCTGGGGCATAAATAAACTTCCGTTGCCGTTCTCATGGCACTTCTTGTTCTTGTTATTGTTGTTATTGTTTTATTTGCTGTTGTTGTTGTTGTTGTGGTTCCTGCTGCCAGTTTGTTTGACTTGCGCTGCCCCGTCTCTTTCACCCCACCCATATCGCTGTCTCTGTCCCGGTCTCTCTGTTGTTTGCCGGCTACAATTGCCTTCAGTTTGCGCGCGTAACCAGAATCGTTACGAAAGAGAGCGCGCTCTTAACAAATAAAATAAAAAATTAAAAAAAATATATTGCCAAAATGTAAGCGATCGTATTGGGAACCCAGAGAACAATAGTAATATTTATTAATATTTATTTGTCATGAAGGACCCTTTATGAGTTACAGAAACTAAAGTATGCATGTTTTCAAATTTACCAAACACATATGATTATGTAATATAAAATTGTCAGCAAAATATGTTTAAAAAACAAATATTTTGTACATGTTTTGCCTAAATTATTAAATTAATATTTTAAAATTACTATATAACTTAAAAGATAACAATCCACACTTAGTCATCTTTATGGTTTTTCGCACTGCATAACTTTGCGTGCTAATTTTCCATGGTAATTTGCTAACTTTCCCACTTTTACCTGCCTAATCCTGGCCAGCTGTAAAAGATTGATTTGTTCAGCGTTTGTGACCTGAATTGCGCTTTTTGCTGTTGTCGTTGTAATATAATGTTTAGAATAGTTAAAGCCACGGGCCTAGGCGCTCATAATTGCAGTTCCCGAAACCTGAACGCTCCGCCCCTTATGGTTTCAGTTGTTTTCCTCTGCCTGGCGGGCATAAAAATACACCTGTTTGCGGCAATTTAATACTTTTTATGGCAGGGAAATAACGCAGTGGCTGCTGTTGCTACTGCATTGCTGGCATGGCAAAGGCACAGGTAATTCGGAAGCAGCCTCAAATGAAGCCGCAGGCCAGCGGGAATGGGAATGGGAATCCGAAGGGGTATATTCGGTATGGGTATGGGTATGGGTATGGGTATGAAGCGGTAGTGGAGCGGCAACAACAAAAGCGAAGCCGCCGAAACGTGTAGCCAGTGCCAACAGCAGCGTTATTAGACCGGCCTGATCTGAGTTTGTATCTGTATCTGTATCTGAGTATCTGTATCTGTGGATGTGCGCACGTCTGCCAAGCGGTCGGCTTTACCGCTTGCTGCCCGCTGATCGCTTTTTACTCCGAGCGCGCTAAACCCGTGCCGTTTTCGGCTTTGTACTTTGCCGCCCATGGACTCGTGTATGTTTGCGGCATGTTGCAAAGCAGATCGAAGCTGGCCAGCAGTGCACCGAGAGAAATTTGGGGGAATCTTTAACATTAATATGGTTTTCATAGTTTCTACTGCAGCAGAGTGGTTAGTTAATAAAGGGTCAAATGTAATCGAAACATTAAATAAAATCAATTTTTGATTAGAAGTTGTACTAGCTAATAGTATAGGCTGATAGGCTGATTTTATCTAGAACGTTTATACTTTAAACACCTTAAGTTAAGACAAAGCTGGAGGAACGGATCATCAAGCTATTCAGATTGCTGTAAGTCTCTCTAGTTTTATATAACCAATAAAATTGTTTGCCGTGCAGTTCGGGCCAACTACAAAAACCCAAGGCATCGTCGTCGCACTCATTGATCTTAACTTTGAAAACAGTAGCTACTACGGCCGAGGAGTGGAGTAGATGTGGCTGTGGCCTGGCTATGGGGATGTGAGGATCTGGGGATGTGGGGGGATCTCCAGTTTGGAGCGCACGAAGGCGGCCTGCACTTTGTTGTTGCTGCTGCTGATGAGGGTTTTTGGTTAGCTACACTTAAAGACCCATTCCCCGCTCATTTCTGTCGGCCTTTTTGTTTTCTTCCCATCCGCACCAGCCGACTACCCCTGCCCCCCAACCCATCGCCAATCTGCAACTTATTTTTCTTTGCTGTTTTTGTTTTCCGCCTTTTCTGTGGCTTTTTGCGCACGCAGGCAAATTTAATCTCGTTTTTTATGCCCTTGCAAAGGATTTTCAAATTGATTTCGACCCGACTATGCAAATGTCGTAAATAAAGCCGTAGAGGGTTTTCAGTTTTCGGTGTTTTCGCAACCGAGTTCTCACAACCTGGCCAGCGGCTTAAGTCGGAAGCTATTAATTTTAATTGACGTGCTACTGTATTTTTTGGGCTTTCAGCTTAAGCGGCAACTTTTGATATCCCCCCGCTCTTTCGATTATATTCATTTTTATTTATTTTTTGATAATATTTCGCAGCAGCTTCATATTTCATTTGTGGGGCTACCGTATTGCGGCGTTCGCTTTTGATAACTCACCTGCTGTGGCTTAATCCATTTATGTGTAGCTTCTCCGGCTTTAGCTGCCATTTTATCAATTTGTTCGACTGCCATTTTCGATTCGATTACACATAGATATAGTATAGATTAAATATAGATTTTCTGTTGTTTGTTTTGCTTATTTTTTTTTTCTTTTATAATATTTGTTCAGCACAGTTTTGAGCACTTTTTGGGGCGCTGCATTGTAGGCGATCGGTATTGATTTTTGTTTTGGCACTTATCAACTTGTGATTTTGATTTCTTTAGAAGGGCGGGGGATTTTTTCTTTTCCGATTTCTCGTCATTCAACTGTGAAGTATAATGTATTTGATGCGATTCTGTTTTCAATTCTGGTGATAGCACTGCGATGTTTCGTTATCTGCGGCACGGCACACGCGCTCAAAACGTCCGCTCACGTCGAATGCTCGCCACGGAATGAAATTTTTACCTTGCGCTGTGGAAGTGCCGAAGTTGCTGTTGCCGCTCTGCTACCGCCGCTGCCGCTGCCGCCTTCGCTGCTGCGGTCGACGTCGTTGCTCTCCCTCTCTCTCACGTGCTCTCGGTTCGCAGCGGTACTGCGTTTTTGTTTAGAATACGCAAAATAATAACAAAACTAATAATAAACTGCAGGGCAATGCAATTTGAGAGAATCGCGGGCAGCGCTGCAACTGCGACGCCAACTGAGAGGCGGTGGCGGTGGCAGTGGCAGCGACGGTAGCAGCAGCAACAGCAGCAGCTACTTGTTAATAAGCGTATTAAGGTTCCCTTTGATCTGCTTAATCGAATGCCGAAATGAAACTCAACGCGCTTCTGGTCTTCTCGCTCGAGTTCGCTGCCTAAGTCTTTTGTTTTTTGACTGCGCCTCTTTTTTTTCGTTTTGCTCGGTTAATGCTAATTTAGTGTAATTGCAATTATAATGCAAACTCTCATAATTCGCTCATCGCATATATATGCTTTTATTGCTTTCCCTTTATTTTTTTTTTTTTGGTTTTTGGCTGGGTCATTTGGTGTTTTATGGCTGTCGGCGTTTCGTGGAAACGGAGCAATTTTGATATGGCCCTGGACATTCGGCAGCTTGGATGCGGCTTAAAGACATAAAATCTTAATAAAGTAGCCAGCGACTTTTATCTAATTGTAAATCTAAAGGCGAATTCCCCGTTCCGGCAGCAGACCCTTGCCACACTCTTCTCCTTCTATAAAGCAAACTTAATTAATAAGAGATCATTAAAAAATCTTTTTTTTTTTTGTTTTTGGGCCTTTTGATTTTTGCCGTATTTGGCCCCGAAATCGAAATACTTTTTACGATTTACCCCCGCCTCAACGACACCCCGGCACAAGCATAAAATTGATTCGCTTTTGCGAAAAATTTTATCACTGACCAAATTGATTTTAGCTGTTCGCCGCCGCCGCAGCGCTGCTTCAATAGAAATTGTAGGCCTAAAGGAAGAAGGCAAGGAGAGAAAAATGAGAAAAACAAAACAGCGCATGAAAAAATGATGTCCAACTGGCGGCGACGGCGGCGGCAAACTTAAAAGTGGCAAATAGAAAGGAGCCGACCCGGTCGACCAGTCCGATTCAGTGCAATATTTATGCATTAAGTACACGCAATTATTATGCGACAACGGCGGCGGCAGCATCTCAGGAGATTATTGATGCTCGCATTGCTCATACGCAGCGTGGCCATCTACCATCTACCATCCACTTGGCGCTTGTGCCGTTCCAGCAATTAAAACGCCGCCAGCACGCGATGAATGCCATAAACATTTGACGCGCAATCAGCAGCAGCAGCAGTTGCAGTCGCAGTTGCAGTTGCAACTCCTTCGGCTGCTGCAACAGCAACAGCAGCAATTACAGCAGCACAAATTCAAAGACACTCCATGACGATTTTGCCATAGGGATGATCATCTGGCTGTGATGAGTGCTACTTTTACTGCACCGTAAAATATTGTGGCATTAACAAAATCTTTTAATGTTAATATATTAAAGTTGGGTAAGAACAAATTATTGCATTAAAATTTTAATGATTTGTTTATTTCTTGCTATCTTAGATTTGAATCGTGCTTTTATATTTTTAATGATAGCATCTAAAATAGAAAGACTATAAACTATGTTGTAAACTGGAATTGATTTATTTATTAAATTAATGTAACTCTTAATTACGGAATACAATAAAATGGTTTCTTTTAAACGAAAGTCACAAATCCCATGTATTCTGATAAGTGTCAAAAACAATTTGTATTATTTTCGTCGTTCGCCTAAAAACTTTACTTTACCACAGCACGCAAAGCGGTGATGTTTCCAACCCCAGCAAGGTGTGCTACTTTTACTACACTGGAAAAAACCTTTGTCCAAAATTAATTAATAACAATTTTTAGCTAACTTGGTTAAAAAAAAGTACTCACTGAAAAAACTAGATGGTAATTGTTGTGCCAATTTGATAAAGCTTACTCAAATGATTTTGACTGATCCAAAAAAGCAAACATTTTCTTGCGGTGTGGGGCCAGGAAAAACAGATCACGGGCGGACGGACATGGACATTTATTTCGCTTAAGCGCACTAACCGGGTAAACTGGTCGGTGTCTTTGATCCTGGCATTCTATTGTTCCGTTTCAAAGGCCACTATTATGTAAACAATCGGCGGCTTTGATCTTGGCCGCATCAAAGTGTTGCCGCCGCGTTTCATCTTCTGCCGCATGCAGCAAATAGCAAGCAGCAAGCAACAAGCAGCAGCGCCAGCTGATGCGATGCCCCAGCGGAAGATGATGACGATGTTGATGATGATGAGGATGATGACGATGACGATGACGAGAAAGAGGACGGCGAGGAAGCGACAGGCACTGCGTAGTTAAAGCTGCTACATCGCTACCACCGCTGCTGAGCTATATAATTTCGCATAGGCCGATCTGATCACCTGGAGAACGGAGCACCTGGAATACAGAGCCTCTACCTCAGCCTCATAACTTTGGGCATAATCTTCAAAGCGCCGACCGACCGATCGCTTGACATCAATCGAGTCGGCCATTCGGCCGCTCTAAGCCCAACAGATGGGCTCCCGGATCGCCGGTCGCCGATAAGCAATTAAAATTTCATTTAATGCACAACTTTATTATCGGTTCGGCCCAGTCACGGTCACGTCCTTTGATCCTTTTGCCCGATTTCAGGATCCGCTGCACAACTGTTCTCCGGCGTTTCTTCATCTTTATTTTGCGAAAAACCAAAGCGGCCGCTCGCTGTGGGAAACGCAACAGGTGCGTCGAGGCTCCAGCAGCCAGCATCCAGAATCCAGCATCCAAACTCCAGTCGGCAGCAGCATTTCTCCATCCATCTCTAATTTCTTCCAACCGGGATTCATAATTGCATAGCTCTCAATTGACGGAGGTCAGTGATGTTGCATGGTCACCAGGTGCTTTATGGAAATTTTAAATCATTTTACCTAAACTTTATTAAGAACTCTAGGCAAATGCATAGATAATCATTATAATAAATCAGGATATGATTTTACAAAAGTTATTGTTAAATCTTAATTTCTGGTTAAATTTCTATTCATTTTCTTATCTCTTGGAAATAAACGATTTGTTCAATAGGCGTTCAGCTCTATGGTAGCTCCATAGACCGCCAGAGATGCCTGAAATGGTTTCCACACTTGGCCATGGGGCAACCACTTTCTGGTGGCACTCTCTCGGATCGCACGCTCCAATGTTGCACGCTCCTCAGTTTGTGCTGCTGCTGCTGCTGCTGCGGTCCACTTGGCGGCAAATTGCTGTTGCATGGCGATGGTGTTGTTGTTGGCCGGCAACGAAGACGTAGACAAAGTCGGCGAAACAACAAAGCGAAAATCTCTGCATTGGGGCACACGCCATTCCGAACATCAAAGCGCGCCGCCAGCACAGATTTTCTGAGGTTACCAACGCCACCGTTGGGGCAGCAGCAACATCAGCATCAGCAACAGCAGCAGCAGCAACAGCGACGCATGCGCAGAACTCTGCTCATTTGTGTTTTGAGGCGCATTGTGCGACGCGCGTGTTAAGTGGACTGTGAATATGAAAGGAAAGTTCCCAAGGGAGCCAAATAAGTAACGTGAAAGAAGAAGATGCCTCGACTATAGGATACCCTGTACTTTCTTCCTTGATGTCATTTCAGCTAACTACTTAATTGCATTTTTAAGTGCTAAGTAGGAAAGGAATTTGATATGACAACTTTCTTAATTATTAACATGAAACTTACTAACTTACTTACTTACATGAACTTACTAACATAGTAATAAAGGATTCTAGACTTTCAGATATTTGAACAGTAATTTTTATGCTGTGATATGATACACAACGTTGCATACTTATGAGCGTTCGTGGATTGCTCAAGATAATTATATCTTTCGATATTCATTTAAGCTATACTCCATATATATACCACTTGCAATAAATATATCATTTATAAATCTTAATAATAAAACACTTTCAGATATATTTTAAAACATATATACACAATCAGATTGATATGACATAAAATATTTTTTAGGAACACCATAGTCTCTTAATCTCCTTCTTTATGTGGAGTGCAACATACCCTATTGCTGGCGAGGTAACGGGTATGCGCATTTCTTGCCGCCAAATAAATGCAAGTCCAGTTCCTCTCTCCTCTCTCCCCTCTCCCTTTCCTTCTTTTTCCAGCATCCCCTCTGTTCTTAATCAAGAAACGCATCGGCGGCGTATCACGGTAGCACTTTAAACGTAAATTGCTTTTAACATGGTTATTACAATCTTAACGTTTGTCTGGGCCACGAAGCACTTCAGGCGGCGGCAACCTGTTGTTGTTGACGTTGTTATTGTTAGTGCTGCTGCTGCCGCTGCCGCTGCTGTTGTTCTTGTTGCCACAGGCGGCAATAGAATTCCGGCTAAGATCGCTCAGCCGGTCGGTCGGTCGGTCGGTTGATCTTCGTTTGTGTCTTTCTCTGGGATTGGGATTGTGATCGGGATCGGGACTGCGACTGAAACTGGGTCTGGATTACTTTTTCGAAAGATTCGTGTAATTATGATTGCGCGATTATTATTGGATTGAATTAGTTGTCGGTGGATTTTGCTTTAATCGAAATGGTTTTGTTCCTACATCCACCGCTCTCTTCGCTGTTTCTGCGGCTTTCTTTGCTAATTAGTCGAGCACACGGCAAGATCAAAAACGGCATTATTTTGTACACAGTGGGAAATGAAAACAAAGAAATATTTCTTATTTTTGTTTTTCGAAATTTGGAGTATTTCAAAGAAAATGTATCAATCGCTTTTTCTTTTGTTATTAATACATTTTTAACCATTTCAGATACTATGAACTATGTTTCACATTTCGTTTTTCCACTTTAACATTTAACAGTGTAATTATTTAAAGTAAGCGATATCAAATAAAATCTTATCATTCAAAAAGTCATAATTTTACCTCGAGTTTTTCACTTTTTATTGCCGAGTATAAATATTCTCTGTGTAAGTTGGTTGGTTGAAATTGGAGAGCCTGCTGCAGCGGCAGGATTAAGTGCGGCGAGCTAGCCTTTTTGGGCGATAATCTTGCATTTTAAATATTTCGCAAGAAGCAACACGCAAATCCGCTGACTTGTCACACCTTCGAGCGCAGGTACATAGGTGGGCAGCCAGGAAGCAGGGAGGGACTTAAACGTAGCACCTTGTCAGGTGGTGCTGATGGCAATGGCGATGGCGATCCCGAGATGGTGATCAAAGCAACAGCCGCTGATTAAAGACAAAAAAATGAAAACACGACGCACACATGGCAAAAAGAGGGAATTTGTCGCCTTTTGTGTAGCGCTGCATTGCGCAGCAGCGCCGTCAAACGAAAGTATTTAATTTCAGGTAAATTTGTAAGATAAATAATTGTCGCTTACCTGAAGGAGGCGAATGCGATGCGCTTCAAAGAACCTCATTGTGTTTTGCATATGCTGCTATGCGGCGGCGTGTGTGTTCGCCTTTGGCCCAAAGGACCTTCAAAAGGTCCGCCGATGGTGGTGTGTAGATTATGGGACAGCGATGCCATTGGTGCAGCCGGAGGATCGGAGCAACGCCTGCTGCGACCGGATCACAACAGCGGGACACACGGGGACGATCTATAATGCCCCGGATCAGCTGCGGAATCGACACCAGCCCCGCTCGCCACTTCGACGCATCACTTTTGATGATCCGACTACGGGTTGGAAATCGACGAGATTCCCATTTCGAGCAACTCGAAATGTCAAAACACATCCGCCACACACATCGCGCCATCATAGCTCCGATTGAATCCTCAAGAATCTCACAGCTGGTGGCAATGATGACGAATCGGAAATGGAACTGGATGCGCCGATGCGTCGGCCATAATCAATAAGCCGAGAAATTTGGAACCACTTGCTGGGCAGCACAGTGGTACGGATACACAAGTCAGTTGCTTAAAAATTTGAAAGTAATCTATTCCGTTCATGCGCTTTTATAAGTTAATGAAACATCTTAAGTCTGTGCTTTAAAGTTTAATCAATTTCAGACAACCAAAATATTTTTTTTTTTATAAAACTTTTTCTGTTAAGGGTTAAATTTTTTGATATTTTTTAAATTTTGATTATTTTCTAAATTCCATTTATTTTATTCCACTTTATCTACTATTTCAATTAGTTAAAAATGTTTGTCAAAAACTGCTACCCATTGCAGGAATATTCTAGACAGTTGAAGTTGCTGTAAGGAATCCTTAATGCCACCATAAAATGGTAGCAAGCCCACTGTGCACGGGTCACGGCCCATGCCCATTGTCTCCCACTGTGCACTCATCAAATTGTGCCAAGATTTACGAGGCCCTTGATTGAGTTTTCTTGTGCTTTGAATACGGCGAACTTCACACAGGACCACCGCACAGCAAACGAACTGAGATATAAGATGTGAGCTGTGGGATGGGATGGGATGGGATATGTGGGCTATAAGATGGAAGATGGGCGATTTGGGAAAACGGTTTCCTGGTAGTTGGCCATTGTGATGTTCCGATGGTCTGCTCTTCTGCTCTTTTGCTGTTGTTCTGCTTTTAGCCCGGCCAGTGGCTTAAACTGCTTCTGATCACGATGCCATCGGACCTGGCCAGAATGAGAATTTCAGCCGCGCTCTCTGTTGTTTATAAGATGACAAATTGCGCTGATATCGCAACATGTTGATTGAGCGCACACGCGGCAACATTGTGAAGGCTAAGAGCGGCTGGGGTCGGGTCTTCCAATGGGGAATTCTCTGGGCCGGCTGGGGAGCTTGGGTAGATCGTTTTCCAGTTCGGGATCTCGGTGCCCCGGGGCCCAGCGACCATACCATACCATACCATACCATCCCATCGACCATCGACCATCAGCCATCAACCATCCCGTTCTGTGCGCGTGCTCACTCGTTAAGCTCCATTTCGGGCCAAAGCCGGGCCCCAGGTCGTATCTCAACCCAAGTCCCTGGCTGCAGCATGAAAGCCCAGGGAAATAAAGAAATAAATAAAACAGGCAACGGCATAAAACAGACTCCAGCCACAGCAGAAAGTGCACAGAAAGATATTACATAGGGAAAATAATATTAAATCTTTTTATATGCTTTTTATATGCAAACTTAAGTTTCAGAGAGTATTTAAGTATATTAACTTTCTTTGAAAAATAATATAAAAATTCAAAACTTTAAAATCATAGTTTTGTTGGAATAAATATAAAGATATATGACTAAAGATGTCATTATTATTATAATGTAATTATAATATATGAATAATGGACAGACAATAATTGAAAATAATAATTATACTCATTTCCTAATTTTTCTATTTATCCCAAATTTAAATTTATATTCTTAATTATTAGTGCTGTTCTTAACTTTAAGCTGTAAAGTATCTGTATCTGTAACGCATTCAAGTACTCAATATTTTCCAGTGCATGGAGAGAGGGAGAGCGTTCTGGATAGGTGGAGAGAAAAAAACAGAAACACAAAGAAGACTGGAGATGCCGACAAAGTAATAAACCAATTAGGACATCAAAGTGTTCAGCCGACAGCGGCAGAGCAGCGGCAGCGACGTCGGCAGAGCGCAATCGCTGGAGATCAGAGAAGATCACAGAATTTTGCGCTGATCCGACTTTGATTCTAAGCTACTAAGCGCAACCTACATATGTCACCGGTTGCCACGCCCCTCCGCCTCGCCCAGAAGTTCTTCTCCAGAACCCGGAACCATTCTCTATTTCCATTTCCACTTTTATATGCCGAAAAAAATAACAATCTCCAGTTTCAGAGGCAAACCACTTTGATCTCGTCAAAAGGATCAAATGTTCACTTGGGCACTTTTTACAATAGTAAACAATAGTTGTGATTAATTAACCGTTGTTTGTTTGCCTAGCATATTAGCGTACTATTACATAATGACGAAAGTCCATAAACTTAAGGTTTAAAAAGGATTTGAATAGATAAACTAAATTTATGATAAGAGAAGTGATTTAAGTTTTATTATTTGTTAATGAGTTTGTCAACTTATCTTGCTGTGGTACAGAAAATGCACTTTGTTTACATAATTAAAATTTGTTTAATAATTAATCGAATCGAATAGTTATCGAATAGTTGTCATACCTTTAAGTGTTTGTAATACTATTTTTCGTAATATTAAAACTCTACAAACTTATACAGTGTGTTTATGTACCTAAGAATAGTTAATTATCAATATTTTAATTCATAAACAGTAAAGTAATTTATATACAATAAAATATAGCTTAATGACCAGGAGAACCCAAAAATATCACCATATTCACATATTGTCACCAATTTCCGAATTCGTGGAATCTCGAGAGTCGGCTGGCGCCTGCTCATCTGGGCTCCCACCCACATTATTGGCATTAAGTTGGCATTATGCAGATATCTCAATTCGTTATCATTTAAATCATCGGCACATGTGCGCCCACGCCAAACGGGAGCTGATCTGCGGCGGATCTGGCCAAAAGCGGCGGCATTCATTAAGAATTTAAATCGCACATAATTAAGGCTCAATAAATAGCCGATCCGGCTTCAATATGGGGCATACGATTTTTAAAAAGGCAGCAGGCGGAGACAACAAACAAAAAACAAAGCCGAGCGAAGATAACAAACGATAAGCGGAGCGGCATAATTAAATCATAAGACGTTGAACACATCATTAAAATCGTTCAAATCGCTACTCGACTTTAAAACTGGCTGCGGGGATTCAGCCAAAACAATATAAATAAACATTTATAAAATGTATATTTATTTATGAGCATTTCTTTGTTTATTAATTCGAATGGGGGTCTGTGTGTCGCCAATTCGATTGGATCATGTGGGTGATCAGCGGCTCAAGCTGGAGAGGATTGGGAATGCCACGGCACGTGGTAAACGCGCTGCATCAAAGGCGCCGGCCACATCCCACCTCAATGTAAAGCTGGCTTCAATCTGGCGGCATCCAACATCCAGCAAGATTGAAGATCGAAGATCCAAGATCCCGCATCCCGCATCCCGCAAGTCCAGCGGCGGCATCGATATACATATAATCAGGCCGCTCCGCCAGGCTGCGGAGGCGATGTCCATAAAACTGGTTACAAACGCACATAAACCATTTAAGCCGAAAAGAAATCGGCGCGCTGGCAACTCTAACGAGATAAAAACAACTCGCAGCCACTTTGAATGGTATTTTATTTTGTTTTTCTCGAATTTTTTTTTTGAGTTTCTGATTTTTGTTGGGTTTTGAGCCAGAAATCGATTTGGCTGTTATTTTCGATATTTTCGCCTTCTCGCGTTTGCGGCCTTTTGCATTTCAAAGGAGGCCGGCATTTCATTTCACAAAGTCAAAACAGTTAATTTATATCATGTCGCGACTACTGGTCTTACTGATTTTGCATTTTCGACAGACCTCCGGCTACCGTCTTTCGAAATTGAAATATGAAAATGAAATCAATTTGGGGCCAGAAACCTGATTAGCACCCCTCCCCCATTCCCAGTCGACTACTTAATGCACGCATAGAAGATTGAAGCCCAGATTGGATGAGTCTGGGATTTGGAAAATCGAGAGATCGCAAATTAGTCACATTATAAATGTACATACAGATATGTGCGGCCATAAATTTGCGTATATATCTCAGTGGCACTCATTTGCTGAATGGAGCTGAAAACGAAAATGAAATGGTACACTGCACGAAACATTTGGTGCTTTTGATATATCATAGTGGGTATTCAGGAAATTTGCAGTGGGACATTTTTATATTATCAAAAATAAATTAGTCATTTGGTAGAAAAGGATTGAAAATTGTTTAAATCTATTATTTACAAAAAAAAATAAATCTATTTTACTTTAATGCAACTGAAACTTGTTTTATAGGGAACTATTTTGAAAAACTTTTACTTTCATCAATTAGAGTTTATAAGTTTTACAAAATAAGGTGGTAATACAAAAAAGAGGTTTATATATAAACTAATAAACTAACAACCTGAATAATGAATATATATCTATAATGTGTATAATATAAATAATTTTTGATAGTTTACATAATTGTTAAGCCAAACCCATTACTTATTTTTCTTTGTGCATCGAAGCGAGCTGGACGAGATGCGGGGGACGACGGTATGTGGCCTTGACGCTGCGGTGCGACTGCGTAACTAAGTAGCCGCCGCAGGACAGCCGCACCGTCACCATCGCCATGGCACCATCACCATCACCATCACCACCACCACCATCACCACCATCAGCAACGGCATCAGCATCACAATCTCCGCCAGCAGCAGGTGCACCAAGTCAAGTCGGCCGGGCTCAAAAGGTGCCGCTGAGCCTGAGCTAATTTCAAATTACACACTTCATTCGCCCGGGGAACTGGGACAGCGACTTGGACTGCGATTGGGACTGGGATTGGGATTGAAAACGGTATTGGTATCGGGACATGGGGCTGAGTAAGCCGCTTTTGAAGCCAACCACAATTGACAAGCGTGCCCCGCACACCGCACTATGCACCACTCCATACCCTACTATGCACCATATCCATGCTATGCCATATCCATACCTATACCGCTCTGATCCTTAAGATCAAAGCCGCCGGCCGCCCGCACGCTCAGTCCTCCTCATCCGCCAAAAGGAAAAGGTCCGAGATGCAGTCACTTGCCTAACGGTCGATCGATGGGCTCGTAATGTGCGTGCAAGATGGATTTTCGGGCACCGTGGGTGTGGCTTATTTTAAAGCAATTAGGCCCATAGTGAAGCGTGTCTGCTGATGTCTCTGATGTACGAGGACACTTTTGACTATTGTCCGTGCCAGCCTTTCATCTCGCCCGCTAACAGATCATTTGAGTCTGGTCATTTCGGGCCATTAAACTGATTAGTTGCGGCCAAGGGGGACGCTTGAAAATTACTCAAATCTGTGATTGATACTATACAGGAACAGGAGAGTATAGTCAAAAATAGATGCTATAAGTCCATACAAAATTGTTTATGAAAAGAGAAAAAAAAAGTCCATACAAAATTGTTTATGAAAAGAAAAAATAGGTCATTTTAAGCTGTGAATTAAAAATCTATGACCATACTAAATACCTAAGTAGCTTCCTAATACTAATACACGCGTATCTACATGAGCTGTAAAGTAAAATATCGTGTAGAAACTACAAATGTTAGAAACCGTTATAATTGGTAACATTCAATCGTTACATTTTTGTGGCAACTCGTCGCACTTTTTCCACTGTGCGGCATAGAGTGACCAACGTTCAGCAACTACACTTGATATTTCCTGCGCAATGGTCATACTGTTAATCTATCGCACCGCATGGGATCTATCGCTTGCGCGACTACGGTCACATTGTTCGGTGGTTGTAAAAATTCCGTGAGTGTTTCGCAGCGACTCCGATTTTAAACGCGAATTACCCAACGAAAGAGTGCATTATACCGTGGAAAGCGAAGTCCACCCGCCCAGCGACCTTGCGGAGTGGTAAAATGTCTTGTGCGGCCACCCTCTCGTCGGCCAAGGACTCCACCAATGCAAATGCCAGTGGTGGTGGTGGTGTAGGAGGAGGAGGAGCACCGACAAACAGCAATACCAACACTAACACCAACACACAGTCCACAGCTGTGGGTGTGGTAGTGAGCAGTGCAGCGGGCGGAGGTGTTGGTGTTGGTGGCGGAGGAGTTGGGGGTGGTTCCCTTCCCGGTGGCACCACCTCCTCGTCCTCCGCCTCCGCCACCGGTGGCGTTGCAGCGGGCGGCGGCGGCAATTCGGCAGCGGCACTCGTCCGAAGATTCTCCATGGAGGGCGTGGGCGCCAGGGTGATCCGTGGACCGGACTGGAAGTGGAACAAACAGGTGGGCATGATCGAGGGGGGGTCCCAGCTGGTTTTGCTTTATCTTCCAGTGAAACAAGAACTCTCCCCGTTCTCAATTGACCGATCAATTAATTTAATTGCACACCGCGCAACTCGATTCTTGACATCTGGCCAAACTAGTCAAGTTTCTCTTTTCGGATTACTAACCAGAATCCCAATGGGGACACTTGTGATCCTAGAAAGTGGGTTTGAAGTCCTACTTCAGTGCACTGAGAAAATCCAGTTACTAGATTATAAATATTTATCGTTACTTTGATAGCATTGCAATTTAAGTGAGATCAAAGGGCACGACCAAAAAAGTATTTCAATTTACGCAAGAATGATAGCGTAGTTAACACTTTAAGTTATTCATGTACTCAATTCATCTCTTCCCAAGCTTACATTTACATTTAACAAGTGTAACCTTTGGTTGCCTAATTATGTCTTAACAAATGGCTTGTGAGTCATAACTCATACATACATCATAACTCTGATGCAAGCTTTGAAAGTCTGTTTGCTTTAGCGCGGAAAAACGATTTGAAAGTGCAGAAAGATACAAAATAGGCAAGATTAAAGTAGAGACATTTCCGCACATAATTTCTTTAACTGATTTGATGAAGATTTACCAGCATGATGAAATATCCAAGCCAATAATCAGTGACACGATTTGACTAATCATAATGCAGATAAAAATTCAAGTGCATTTACAATATGCTGAAGCATTTCAACATTCAAGTATTAACAGTATTAGTTGTTTAGCAAAATATTAGTTCAAATAAGTTCATTAAATCAGAAAACCTAGAATACTTTAAATTTTACTTCGAATGCTTTACATGAGCTGCTAGCAATCGCTGAACAAATAGAACCCTATTGCATAGAAATGGAGGGTATGCAAACCCTCATTCCCTTTAGATTTATTTATTTATTTTTGACTTGTTGATCGCATTTAGAGATAGCCAAACGAATTTGCAGCGACTGCCTACCTTAACACTTAGTTAGTTGCTATTATGCACTTCGGCTATAGCTTTCGCATCCTAATCAGCGTGGGTTACGAAATGGAAAATCGAAAGATTGACTGAGTCACTAATAAAATATTTTTTCGTTTCGATACTCTGCAGGACGGCGGCGAAGGACACGTGGGCACCGTTCGCAATTTTGAATCCGCCGAGGAGGTGGTCGTGGTCTGGGACAATGGAACGGCTGCCAACTACCGCTGCGCCGGAGCTTATGATCTGCGCATCCTGGACAGTGCACCCACAGGCGTAAAGCACGAGGGCACCATGTGCGACACTTGCCGCCAACAACCGATCTTTGGCATCCGCTGGAAGTGTGCCGAGTGCATTAACTACGATTTGTGCTCCATTTGCTACCACGGAGATAAACATCATCTGAGGCACCGTTTCTACAGGATCACCACGCCAGGAGGTGAACGAACCATGCTGGAACCGCGTCGTAAGTCCAAAAAAGTGCTTGCCAGAGGCATATTCCCGGGAGCTCGTGTGGTTCGCGGCGTGGATTGGCAGTGGGAAGATCAGGACGGAGGCGTTGGTCGGCGTGGCAAGGTCAACGAGATCCAGGACTGGTCTTCGGCATCGCCAAGATCGGCAGCCTACGTGATTTGGGACAATGGCTCCAAGAATCTGTACCGCGTGGGATTTGAGGGCATGGCAGATCTAAAGGTCGTTAACGATGCCAAGGGTAGTAACGTTTACCGGGATCATCTGCCACTGCTGGGCGAAAACGGTCCCGGAAAAGGACCGCATGGCTTCCAGATCGGCGACAAGGTAACCGTGGATCTAGACCTAGAAATCGTTCAGTCTCTGCAGCATGGACATGGTGGCTGGACCGATGGCATGTTCGAGTGCCTAAGCAACGCGGGAATGGTCGTGGGCATCGATGAGGATCACGACATTGTGGTGGCCTACAATTCCGGCAATCGCTGGACATTCAATCCAGCCGTCCTCACAAAAGTATCCTCGCCAACCACTGCTCCGCCCGAGTTTCAAGTGGGCGACATTGTCAAGATCTGTTCGGATGTGGAGAGCATCAAGATTTTACAGCGAGGACACGGCGAGTGGGCTGACGCCATGCAATTGACTCTGGGAAAGATCGGTCGCGTGCAGCAGGTCTACCATGATAACGACCTTAAAGTGGAGGTGGGCAATACTTCGTGGACCTACAATCCGCTGGCCGTTTGCAAGGTGGCTTCTTCCACTGCCTCCGATGGGAGCTGCGCTCCAGTTATCCCCAGTAGTGAACGTCTTTCGGCCATTCTCAAAAAGCTGTTCGAACCAAATGTCTCCGGCGATGCCACTGAGGAATTTGTCAAGGCAGCAGCAAATGGATTTGCAGTAAGTACACGAAAATACGTTTAACACTTGATATTAAATAAATTGTCTCGCGTTTCCAGGCACGTTGCGAGGAGTACTTGGCTGGCGCAGCTCAACCCTCGACCTCCAGTGCATCGCCCAGTTCTGGACCGGATGTCAATGTGAATGGTGTGTTTGCCGGACATACTGCTCTGCAAGCAGCCAGCCAGAATGGCCATATTGAAGTGATACAGGTACTACTACGGCACGCCGTCGACGTAGAAATTGAGGACAAGGACGGAGATCGCGCTGTCCACCACGCCGCGTTTGGTGATGAGGCGGCGGTGATCGAGATATTGGCCAAAGCCGGTGCGGACTTAAATGCTCGCAATAAGCGAAGGCAGACGTCTCTGCACATTGCTGTCAATAAGGGCCATTTGAACGTAGTGAAGACGCTTCTAACGCTAGGTTGCCATCCTAGTTTGCAAGATTCCGAGGGCGATACCCCCCTACACGATGCCATATCTAAGGAGCACGACGAGATGCTGTCCCTGTTGCTGGACTTCGGGGCTGACATCACGCTAAACAACAATAATGGATTCAATGCATTGCATCATGCTGCTCTCAAGGGTAATCCCAGTGCCATGAAGATCCTGCTCACCAAGACGAACCGTCCGTGGATTGTGGAGGAGAAGAAGGATGATGGCTACACAGCACTGCACCTGGCAGCCCTTAACAACCACGTTGAAATTGCTGAGCTACTAGTGCATATGGGTAAGGCCAATATGGATAGGCAAAATGTGAATCTACAGACGGCTTTGCATCTTGCTGTGGAGCGTCAGCATGTGCAGATCGTCAAGCTGCTGGTGCAGGATGGTGCAGATCTAAACATACCCGACAAAGACGGGGATACTCCGCTGCATGAAGCGCTGCGGCATCACACTCTCTCGCAGCTGAAGCAACTGCAAGATGTGGAAGGTTTTGGTAAGCTCTTGATGGGCCTGAGGAATGCTAATAACAAGAAGGCTTCTGCTTCGATTGCATGCTTCTTGGCTGCCAATGGAGCTGATTTGACTTTAAAGAATCGCAAGCAGCAGACCCCGCTGGACCTGTGCCCGGATCCCAATCTCTGCAAGACCCTGGTCAAGTGCTATAACGAAAGGAAGACCGACGACTCTGAGTTGCCCGGAAATGTGGCTGGCACGAGTTCAAATGCCAGGGCAAGAGCAGCCAGTGGTAGCTTAAATCAGTCCTCCTCATCCAATATGCCGCTTTCCAGCCTGGCTGCCTCATCCACTTTCCCAGCTGCCTCATCTTCCATATTTGCGCTCAATGGCATCGCCAACGAAATGAGCCAGTCCCTGCACGAGGATCCTCCGAAATCGTCAGCCAGCCTGGATGAGTGCCTGGTTTGCTCGGATGCCAAGCGGGATACGGTGTTTAAACCCTGTGGCCATGTCAGTTGCTGCGAGACCTGCGCTCCGAGGGTGAAGAAGTGCCTCATCTGTCGGGAGACCGTCTCCTCGCGCGAAAAGATCGACGAGTGTCTGGTGTGCTCGGATCGCAGGGCAGCCGTTTTCTTCCGCCCCTGTGGCCATATGGTCGCATGTGAGCACTGCAGTGCTTTGATGAAAAAGTGCGTCCTGTGTCGCACACAAATCGATGAGATATTGTCCTTCAGTCTCTGCTGCGGAGGGAGTGGCCGACCGGAGAAGGTGTCCATGGCAGCTGGAGCGATGGCAACAGTGGGCTTGCCGCTGCCCGACGATCGTTTCATGGAAGCTGCAGCAGCGGCAGCTTGTGCCAATGCCTCCGGCCATAGCGTGGCCATGAACAACACCGTGGTTACTCCGGTGGCGGGCAGCAGTAATCAATTGAATAGCCAGAATAATCTCCTGGCCGCCGCAGCAGCCTCGTCGAATGTCTCGAATCTGGCAGCAGCTGGAAACGCGATGGTGGCTCCTTCCAATGTCAACAACTTCCAGATGGATGATGTCCAAAAGTTGAAGCAGCAGTTGCAGGACATCAAGGAACAGGTGAGCTCAAATTAGATTGAAAACATGTTCAGTGACTGATCCCTATATCTATCTTATAGACTATGTGTCCTGTCTGCTTCGACCGCATAAAGAACATGGTCTTCCTATGTGGCCACGGCACGTGCCAGATGTGCGGCGACCAGATTGAGGGGTGTCCCATTTGCCGCAAGACCGTGGAAAAACGCATCCTGCTCTTCTGAAGCCCGTTCCCGGCTCACACATTCCGCGCACAGTCTGCACAGCCTTCGAAGTATTAGGATATTTAAAGGACTCACATTCTTATACACACATATATACACACACAATATCATATATATATAACTATATATCGATTGGTCTTATAAAGCAAAAATATATTTTTAACAAATATTCAAACAAAAACATTAAGCGGAAATACTTTTGCTTGGCTCCTTGCTAATCAGATCCCTCAGAATGTCCTTCTTGGCCTGGAAATAGTCACGGAACCAGAAAATATGATCCTTCTTTTCCTGGGCAGTCAAATAGGGATTCTTGGACAAGCCGACGCAGACGAGCTCCATGAAATGGCGAATAGGTCCCTTGCTAGGACACCAATCCTCGAGATGTTGTTCCAGGAAAATGTGTTCCGAGAAGTCCACGTTATGCTCGTCCTCCCAATCCTGCTCATTATTGATGGGAAAGCGCCACACCTTCTTCTGATCCGTCCACAAGACCATTTGTTCGAAGTAGTTCGCCGGGGGATGGGAAGCTTGTAGACTAAGCTCCCGCTCACTCAGCTGTGACCAGGTTGAAAGGATGTCGTTGGAAATGGGCAACTGGGTATCCTTGAAGATACCCAACGGTTCTCCGCCATACAAATTGACACTGCCTGTAAAAGACTCAGCCTCTCGTTTGGTTTGCCTCTTTGGCCGCTGGTAAGCCCCATCTCGGTTCTGTGGCTTGGTTCGGGAAGCCAGCGAGCGGCGAACGTACTCGCCGCGGGTCTGCTCCACCTGCTGCGGCTGCTGACGACGGTCGATCTTCATGCCCACGATTAGATCACTGTTGTGTAAGGAAAATAAATTCAATTGGATTATCCATTAATCCAAGTAAATGATTTTTACCCACCTCAGATTAAGTTCCTTATCACCAGAAGGAGATCCCGAAGCATCTGCCGTCTGATTTCCTCCGGTTGCTGCTGCAGAGGACTCGCTTCCATGGCCAAGGAGTTTGGCCAATAGCTCCGACTCTGTCTGCTTCTTGTCGCTCTCACTGATGCCCAGCATGCTAGCAATATTCTTGGCAGCAGTTAGAACATTCTTGGCGGCCGCCTCCTGTTTTTGGGCCTCCCTCCGCTTCCTGTTGGCATCGCCAGGACGTGGAAAGTCCGATGCCGAGAGCTGATCCGTGGCCTGCATGGTGCCCAACAGGCGGTTCAGTCGCTGGGCCGCCGTTTCCACGGGTTTCTCCTTCTTCTTCGTTGGCTTTTCGTCGTCCGAAGAGGAGTATCCATCGTCGTTTTTGGACTGCGAGGAGGAGTAGTTGACCAATCCCACGTTTTTGAAGGCAGCCGGTAAGAGGGAACTGAAAAATAAGGGGTCAGGTGACGGATTCCTTTTGGTTATTTCAAATTAGACGGGTGGCCTACCGTAGGCCCAATCTCTGGGAACTTCGTATGGCCAACATTTTATAATATTTCTTTGATAATTTTAACTAGAAATAAAACCAAAGAAATCGGTCGCGTAACAACAATTCGTCGGAGAGTTGCCAGACTTGATTAACTCTTTGCGCTGCCCTTTAAGTTAGTTTATAGTTAAATTTGGCTTTATTTTCTGTTTGACTTCATTTATCTTATCCCTTGATTGGGAATATTTTAACTAACCTAATCATTTCATAGACATCTGTTTCTTATATTATTTTATATAATCGGAAAATAAAATGTTTCTAAAATTACATTTTAAATCAAGAATTTGTCTAGATTGACTTGACCACAGTTGGCAGCCCATTGCACCAAAAAGTATGACCTTTGATTTTCAAATTTGAAAATATATTAAACTAATTAGGTACTTTACAAACATTTTGCTCCTTATACATAATCCCACCTGTACATCTTAGCTAAATACGAAATGTTACCACTTTTTCTTTGCACTTGGTATTAAGTCTCGCATCCTCCGCGGTCACACTAATCACACGTTTTGTTTTTTGCGCTATTCCAGTTACTTTTTTTCGACGTACACACGCGTTTTGTTATTTTGCGCGATTAATTAATGGCAAAAATTAGAAAAAAAATTAAATAACGAGAAGAAATAACGAAAACACCAGCGGCCGAGCAAGTGTGCGTGCGAGAGTGTGTGTGAGTGCTGTGTCTGTGTGGGCGTTTATAAATAAAACGCTGCGAAGCTGTGTGCGAAAAGTAGACGCGGATAAAGAAGTAAAAGAATGAGCGCAACCAAAAACAAGAGCGAAGGAAAGATAGAAAGTGTTTTTTATTGAAATTCGTTGAAAAGTTTTAAATTTACTAAAACCGAGAGGCGAAAGTGCAACAGAGCGAAAGAAAGAGCGATAAATAGCGAGGTGAATATCAAAGGGAAAACCCATTTGCATCGAGAAATAAAACGAAGCGAACGGACGGCCAAAGCGTAATTGTAAAATTCCACTGTCTGGGGCAGGCTATCAATTGGTGCATGTGTGTGTGTGTGTGAGCTATATATACGTGGTAGATGTATATATGTACGGCATATATACAGCACGACACTTACCATATATGCGAAGAAAACATGGAATCATCTCGCGATAATTGCCATATCCAATGTATCTCTATCTATCTCTCATGAGTGTGCAACATTTTGCAGCTATCCTATCCGAAACCGATCTGAATCAGTATCTGAATCCGAATCCGATTTATCAACCTGTTAAGCGAAGTGGAGCCACAAACCGAGTGCTTAAATGGATGCAACATCAATAATAACGCAAGTTTCCCGCGACGACGAGCAACTGAACGTCTATCCCAGCTATCCCAATGACAAAGGTGAGAACAAAAAATGGGGGCAAAACTGGGGAAATCGCTGAAAACCCAGACCGCATACACATATACATATATATAGAGCTCCCTTCATGACTCATCGCCACTCGAAGGCGTCACAACAAAGACGAAAGGACACTTGTCCGCTGCCAAGAAGTTCCCCCCACTTACCAACCACCACCCACCATAACCCCCCAAAGAAGAGGCCCCAACACCCCGCTGACCTTTGTAACTCACCCAATTGCGGTCAATATAATTGTGGGAATAAGTTAGTTGTACATATGCCGTACTTTTCGAAAGTCGCAGCGAGTTAAATGGCATTGGCCTTTTTAATTTGTACAGGAACCACTCCATAAACGAACTGATAAAAGACAAAAGTACTTTTAATTTGAAAATATATTTTAACAAATGCAATTAACTTGTAGCTGGAAAAAGTTGTTCAATTCTGTCTAAGCTAAATATTTAAATTAACGTTAGCTATTATCGGTTTGCACGACTGTGACCAGTTTGCCGTACTTTCTGTAATTTGAAACCAATTAAATGGCAATTTCTTTTCTTTAATTGGGAATCTAATTAGCATTTTAAATGTCTGTGCTTTTTCTGTTTAATACATTCAAGGTAGAAACCAGGCTTAAATTGAATTATTCGATTAAATTATTAATAGATTATTCGACTTTAATAACTGTACTTTGCTAGCAAAAATTAAGTTTAAATATTCAAAGGTCTCAATTTATTAATCAAAAATGTCCCCAGTCTTGCATTCACATTTAAATAAATGGGCTTGCACAGGTTTTCACTGCGACGAATAACAATACTTAATAATAGTGTTATTTTCACGCCAGTTGTGCCTGTCTGTTGTGTTTGTTTCGCCCCTTTTTTATTCAGCACACAGTGTTTTCTTGTTCGTTGGCCATTGTGAATGATCTAAACACTTGCTGGCTTCGCTTTGTGGTTATTGAATTATTTTGCGACGCAGTTGCAACTCTGCCACCAGCCAGCCACCACCCACCGCCCATCATCGCCCAATTGCCACCCACTGGCCCACTCCCACCTGTAATCAATTGATGACGTCTTTCGGCGCATGTGACGTCATTGAATTTCAACACGAAATCCTTTACTTTCCTCCCATCTTATTTTCTTTTCGTTCGCTTAACTGCTTAACTGCCTTTGCATGTTTACTTTCGAGGGTCCAACAATAGAAACTGCCAATTAAATTGCACACTAAAAAGCAGGAAAAAACGTAAAAAAAAAGTTGAGAAAAAATACAGGAAAACCGGTATAAAGCGAGAGATATCGAGAGAGAGCACAATCAAACTAGTGTGTGTGTGCTTTTTTTTACAGTGATGCAAACAAACAAACAAGCAAAGCAACAGACGAACAACAAAAGCTTAGCTTAAAGGTTGCGATATGGTTGTAATGAATGAATGAATAAATGAATGGTGAGAGCCCAAAGAGAGCGGGTTAAGTACATAAGAAGAAAATGCGATAGAAAAGTAAAGATTAATAACATTATATTTAAAATGCAATTCGTGAAGTATTTACATATTTATTAATCTGAGAGAATGGTCAGGAGTATTGATTAAACCCACACTTTTATTATCAGAAACAAGTGCCACTTACGTGACCAAACCTCGCATTCACTATCATTCCCATATCGAATAAAAAAAGTGTACTTGACCTAAGATTTTAGATATTATTATTTGTGCAGAGAGTGAACAATAAAAAAGTAGGAGGGTGGGGCCGACTGAGCGCAGGAAATAACGCGATGAACGCTTTAAAGTAAAGTAATAACTAATTTAATCTAATCTGCGGTCGCCGCTGCACCTTTTATACATGTGTCCACACCATGTACGGGCTATATTTGGTATATTATATACAAAATATTTGCGGTTAGGTGCTAATCGACGTCGCTCGCTCACTTTGATTTCGAATTTGATTTTGATTTTGATCGACTGTGCTGGCAATTTGCCGCAAATAAATGTCTTTCTTTATCGATCCGCCGATCTATATGTGTCACCAGCAATAAATATATATATTGAAAATCGCTTCGGGAGCCTACATCTTGAAATCAAGTTATCCCCCATTGCATTCCAAATAGGGATCTATGCGGTTTCTACTAGTTTGAGCTTTGGCCAACTGAGAGAGCGTGAAATAATGAGCAAAACGTCACCGTAACTGTATGTATTACACTTGTGGTCAAGACTGTAGTACACTAATAAAAATGTAATAATTTTCAACACGCTATCTCAAAGTTGTTATTAGCTTCGTTTTATTTTCGTTTTTAGTCTGCGTTTGATTTCTATTTTATTGTAAAATGAAATGTCCATGTACGTATGTAGCTAAGTATGTATATTACCATAAAATAAAAGCAACAATGGGTATTTTTTAGGCTTTTAAAACAACCCACTACTATTATTCTGATCTCAGTTGTTTTTCGTGCGAGAGCGAGTGGGTGTGTGGGGCGCCTGTGCGTGTGAAGAGCACGGCAATACGGACAAACCGGCAAGCGAACAGCAACAGTTGAAATATGTTTTTCTTTTTTATTTGAGAGTGGGTGCCGCCGCCGCCTAAGTGCTTTTTGCTTTGCTCACCGCTTATAAATATTTATATAGATATGTATGTGTTCGCCATACCGCCAACCCCCCTGCGCCCCTCCCATGGACTCCCCTCGCTTATAAATACATCTATATTGTTTTTATGGGCAAACGCAAATGCTCTCTAGTATCTCATTTTTAGACGCCTCAGCTGAACTGCTGTGATTTTTCAATTTTCTCAAGGTCTTGGAAGGCAAATTGCTCGTGCACACACAGACAGCGCGCTTTTCTTCGATTTAACGCCCTTTCTCAAAAAATGTATTATTTTTCACATTTATTGGGGGCTCTAAAAATAGCCCCAATAATGTTAAATTAAAGAGTGCGAATTGAGTTCAAAGATCTCGTGCATAAACAAATTTCGGAAAATGGGAAAACTGGATCGGACAGAATGCTGAAAATTTTACTGCGGCACGCTGAAATGTTTATACTTTTCATTTCATAAACATATCACTTGTTCTAATATATAGAATTTTTTTATTATTTCATTTATTGCTGTACACCGAAAATAGTAACGTTAAATACTATAAACATTTGTTGTACGCGCTGAAATATTTATAATTTAAATGTATAAACATTTTATATTATGCAATTATTAGGCAGATCCAAAAATAACTAAACGTGAAGGTAAATTACGGAAATTTATTTATTTGATTGTATAAGCACTCGTTTTTTTTTACAATTATTGCGCTAGCCCAAAAATGGTTAAGACACAATTCTAAATAGAACAATAAGCGAACGTTGTTTATACCATTTTACGTATTGGCTATTGGATTTTGTTTTTAAAAATCCTTTTTAATTGACAAAAAGTGGCTGAAGATTTGATTTTTAGCAAAAATATTCCCTCTATATATAAGTGTATCTAAATTACGACATAATGGGCTCGAAAAAACACGAAACAGACAGTGAACAGATGCAGATGCAATGCTTAATTATTGAAAAATAATATTATATACGGCACAAGATGAGCGGACTGCGTGCAAAAGATTTGTGTGTTGCTATTTCCTATATACATTCATACATATTGCTCACAGAAACCGAAGAAACACTTTTGAAAAAGATGCCTTTAGCTTTTCCCTTTTGAATCGATAAAGGTCAACGAGTTGTGTACAAGGAGATTTTATCTCCATGGTTAATATGGGTTCGTTGAACTACGATGGGGGTTAAACAAAGGCCAACCCCCAAAAAACAAAGGCGGGATTGGGGTGCTGCAAATTTATACAGCCATTTTTACGAGGCAGATAGGCAAGTCAGTTTTCCAAAATTCTAAAGCAGGTGTATCAGTCGACACAGTGAGAAAAACTGTTCGTTTGAGTAAATATTTAAAAAATAATTAATTGATCAACAAAATTTAATTTGCACAGCTAAGGCATAATAATTTCATTTTTTCCAATATTTACTGTTGCCATTGACACTTGTTTCTTGCCCATTTATATCACGTGCCATTAACTTTGTTTGCCATCTTCTTCGGCGCGGCTTAAATTTTAAGCTGCCTCTATCTTGAAGTTGAAAAAACAGTGAAAAAGAACACAAAAAAAACTTCATAAATATGCTGAAGGTCGAGACTGTGTGGCATTTTTGTTGCTCTTGGAATCGCCGAGAATGATATCATAGTGTGCCCCCTGCCAGATAACAAACATTTCGATTAGATAAGCGTCTGTGGCCGAGCGAGCACCGAATAAAAATGTTCAATTGTGTGTATGGGGCATATGGGCAATTATAGTCTCGATTTCTTACGAATTTTACTTTTAAAATTAATTATTAAATAATACCCCCGACGTGTTTCCACCTGCTTATCTGACATAAAAAAAGAGACCTTGCCCGCCAGAACAGAACACAAAGTTGTCACACTAATATGCTCAACTGCTAACAAAAGAAAATCTTTGGTAATGGCCATTTATACATATTTATATATATATATATATATATGCATATATATTTGTATTTATATAGACGGTTGGTTTGGCTTCTCTGGATCTGTTTGGTTGCCGGGTCGTCCTGCAGATCAAGTCCAATTGACGCGTAAGGCCGTTTAACAGTCTGGCGGAGAAGGAATCGCATTTGCATAATTCAATGCACCGATTGTAGCTGCTCTCGCCTTGGCTGCATGTTGTTTTTTTTTTCCTTTTCAATATTTTACATAAATCTGCAATTTATTCACTTGACCTCAGCTGAGTTTATCTGTATTGAATGTGGTTTGCTGTTATTAAGCGATGCATTTACTCTAGTATTTGAGAAAATGTATCTTTTATTGCTTAAATACAAGTTGAATTTAACTCTTATAAAATTTACTAATTCTGTAAAGTAAAAAATACCCAATCAGTCGTTTTTGATTATTATTAGCTTATACAGAAGTCATAAAATAAATGAATCATAATCATTTTTTATTTGTTGTTTGTAGCAACTAAACACTTAGTTGCATAAAAAACCAGTACGGGAACAGTACGGGACCAGTACGGGACGTGTACCGGACCAATACGAAACGAGTACGGGACCAGTACGGGACGAGTACGGGACCAGTACGGGACCAGTACGAGGCCTGTACGGGACCGAGTGCGGGACCAGTACGGGACTAGTACGGGACCAGTTCGGGACGTGTACCGGACCAATACGAAACGAGTACGGGACCAGTACGGGACCGAGTACGGAACCCAGTACGGGACCGTACTGGTCTCGTAACTTATTAAGTACTTGCCTTCTTCAAAGGCAACCTGATACAAATAATTGCTCTCGAGCCCATTGAAATATTAAGTATTTGAACGTGACAGACTCGTTTCGCATTTTTTTGAGCCATATTTGGGTGTCTATTAAAACAGAAATCTGGTAGAGACTTGACAGATTGCTTGCCCAATAATGAGCTATAAATATGGTCATCTAAATATGTCTGGAAACGAGCGCAAGAGAAATGTGAAGCACAAATCCATCGCCGGTTTGCTCGGAACACCTTAAAAATAGGACAAAAGCCTATTTGAGTGTGATGTGGGTGGGAGTGGGGTGGGTTTTGTTTGGTTAGTTAGTTGGCTGTTGGAGGTGTTGCTCCATTGACGACCCAAATATAGATTGCCTATCAATAATCAGCCAGGATACAGAGCAGCTTTCAACAAGTTGAGTGTTTCGCGTTGGCTGTTGGCCCCTTTTTATGCAAAGTTATGCAAAAACTTCAGAGGTGAGCGGAAAAGGATCGGAAAAAGGGGTGAAGGCTGCGGGGATTGCGGGTGGGGTTCACCTGCCTAATAATTGCAAATGCCAGACGCTGGAAAAAGCTTTCATTATGCTAGCGAAGCAGCAGCAACTACAACAAGAGCACACGCTCATAAAATATTCAAGTGCATTTGCACTTCACTCGCACGGGTTCTATGTGCAACAAAAAATGCATTAGGAAAAAGCAAGAAAGAGTAACGCTAGGTTTAAGTACCCTTCGTAGACCACTCCTTGCAAACTCACCATATGAACAAGAAAAAAAGTTTTTCCCTAGTTTAAACAAAAAACTAGCATAGGTTAGGTTATATTTTTGACCAATGTTCAAGGCAGTTTCTTAGGACTTCGTTTATTTTGTAAGATCTCAGTGGTTTTCTAAAATATCAAGATGTTTTTGCTTGGAAAAAGTTTTATCTGTTAGTTATTAATTATATACTTGATTAATACTTGATTATATTTTAAGTTTCTACCAAGCAAAAATGGTGTTCTAAAACACCGAAATAGATTGCTATTTATAGATACAGGTTGCATTTTCTGAAAAAAAGGGTATGGTGAAAAGAGGGACACAGAAAGAAAATGCTCGACATATCCTAAGCTCAGTTTTCACTTGGCTAACGGTTCAATGAACCGTTACGTCTAGCTTAGCCAGCAAGAAGGACGCTCCCCCCACACCCCTTCTTCCATCACCCACTTGAAGCTTGTTTTCCCTGCTAAGTGATGTTTGACTGCTGTTTCCTTTTGTTGCCACACAATGCAAATGGCGGACGGACGCATTCCCGCTATCCTCCATCGCTGGCTCCCCATCTGCCACCCATTCCTCATCCCCTTTGGCCAAGGTGGACGCACCTCAAGCCAGCTTAAAGGTCAACCCGTGACCTTCTATCCATCTATCTCTCTATCCGACTGACTATCTCTCTGCTCGCTGTATCTGCTACAGTGCAACTTCGATAGTTTGCACTGGAAAATATAGCAAGATATAATTTCATTAATCAAATTATGTACTTATTGACTAGTAGTAGTAATGAATAGCTTTGATTAAAAGAGCCTTAGAGCTCATTTGAAGTTTGCTGGAGTGGAAGAGCCAGTCGAGCTTTTTTAGCTTCGCCAGTGACTTAGATTTGACCGATGTGATGTGGGTCTCCGATCTAGATGAACTCCTAGGTAGCAGTGTGATCTAACATTGGTGATAGGGCTTCCATTAAAGGTCAGATCTGTGCAGGTTCCGGGTCGCAGGGAAAAAGTTACACAGGCTGACTTTGAGGAGTTGATGGCCACATTCCATTTGGCAGTCCATTTTTCAATTGCATGCAGCCATTCCTGGACTGCGTAGGAATGGCTCTTTTAATCAAAGCCGTTCTCGCTCCAACGTGGAGTTATGCCATCCAGGTGTGGGGAACTGCCGCCAAATCCCAGCTTAATAGGCTCCGTGTGGTCCAGTCGAGAGCTGCACGTCACGCATCTGGGCTCCCGTGGTACGTGACGAACATGGTTATCGAAAGAGATCTGAAAGTTACCCTTCTTGGGGATCAGATTAATTTCCATAGCAGCCGTTATGCCGACAGGCTCATGGCCCACCCGAACCGACTAGCAACTATCCTAGCTGATCCCATCTCCCTCCGAAGACTGAAGAGGGTTCACCCCAGCGATCTCCTTACCCGGAGGATAATATAACACATTACATATTAAGTAATTGATAACTAGACTAGATTTTTCTTTCTTTTGTACTTTATAATTAAGATACCACTTGGTCTCATTTATCTTTATCACACATTAGGTTAAGTTCAGAGGAATTACTGAACGATTCCTTTTGAAACCTTAATAAATAGAATTAGCATAAAAAAAAAAAAAAAAAAAAAAAAAAAGTAGTAATGAAACACAACTTTCCAACTCTTTGTCATATAATTGTCACGCATTCATCAAGAATTTTTATGAGCTAGCAAAAAAAACGTAATAATTATATGTAATTTATATTGAAATAAAATCTTGTCACTTGTGAAATTGAAAACTTCGATCGTAACAAATGCTTGTTGTTTTTATTACCAAAATTAGTTGAAGTGATAAACTATGTTATTATATTAATTAAATTTATAATTGCTGTTTGCGACGCTGAAGTTGGACTGTAGAGCTCACCTGCTCTGCCTCCTTTGTTTGTGTTTGTATGCAATTATAGCATTTCCCATCGATTAAACGCATGTTTCCACCCCCTGAACCGCAAACCCCTTCTATCCCAAGGAGCCACCGTGTTGCTGCCTTCTAGTTTTGCCTTTGACTTCTATTTTTAAACAATTTCGCACAAAAAAAAACACAAACCGCAAACCAAAACACAGTGGCGGCCAAACGAGAAACTATAACAAATTGTCTGCATTGCATGTACTGCAGTATTAACCAGATATAGAAATTGGAATAGATCTATATTTGTATTATGCAAATGTGGCAAACAAAGCAGACAATGTTTATGCCACTATGTGTAGCAAAACTGACAATCTGTAAATAGTAATCCGTGCAAGGCGAAACACCCAGACGAAAATGGAATGAAAATATATATATATATATATATACGCACGTATGTATGTTATGGGAAAACATTGTGGGCGGACGAGTATTTAGGGGTCTTAAATATTGCGCGAGAATTTTTTATGAGGCGGCTAGAATTTTGTTTAAATTAATGGAGGAGTCATCGGTGAAATGCTCGGAATTGCTGTTCAAATATATGATGTTTGAGCGGTGGAATGTATTCGGTATTTGGCTATCCATATTGAGATTTATGAGGTGCTTAGCTACATCACATGCTGAAAATTAGTTTGTTTTATTTGAAAAACGTGGCTGCAATTTCAAACAAATTTGGGATTTAAGTTTAAGTGTATACAAATTGATTACTTTTAGGAAGGATCATAATAATACTGACCACCAATCCATTAAATATCATATTTATATTTAAGCCAATATATTCGATTTATTTATTTTGATTTTGATTTCATTTTCAGACGATGTGGATCGTTTAAAGCCACAGAAGCGAGGATTATTCCATTCTCTGCTCTGCTGCTGGCGAAGAAACCGAACGAAAACCAACCAGAATGGCACACAAATCGATGGTTCGACAACACCGCCACCATTACCGGACCAACAAAGGTACCTACTACCTCAGGTTAGGCTTACCGATATGCACAGAAAGTGCATGGTGATCGATTTGGATGAGACCCTAGTGCACAGTAGTTTTAAGGTGAGCACATCTGGTTAATGACCCGTGTTGCTCATATTCATTTGAGTTTATTTTGTATTTTACCAGCCCATACCGAATGCTGATTTCATAGTTCCCGTGGAGATCGATGGTACCGTACATCAGGTATACGTCCTGAAGCGACCGCACGTGGACGAGTTTCTGCAGAAGATGGGCGAACTATACGAGTGCGTTCTGTTCACAGCATCACTAGCCAAATATGCAGATCCCGTCGCCGATCTGTTAGACAAGTGAGTTGAAATAGGAATATATTATATTGAATACTCATCAAAATAATTGTTACATTCGTGCTTGCAGGTGGAATGTGTTTCGTGCAAGACTGTTTAGGGAATCATGCGTTTATTACAGGGGTAATTACATTAAGGATCTGAATCGTCTGGGGCGGGATCTTCAGAAGATTGTCATTGTCGACAATTCACCGGCCAGTTATATCTTTCATCCAGACAATGCAGTAAGTAGAATATAAACAGTATATAATTCCCGTACTAAACAATTCATTTCCCATTAAAGGTTCCTGTTAAATCCTGGTTCGACGATGTCACCGATTGCGAACTGCGCGAACTGATCCCGCTCTTTGAGAAGCTTAGCAAAGTTGATTCCGTCTACTCGGTGCTCTGCAATTCGAACCAGCCGCTGAACAATCAGACCAACCAGCAGCAGCATCCCCAGGAGCTGCAGCAGGCGCCGAACCAGCTGCATCAGCAGCACCAACAGCAGCAGCAGCAACAGCAACAGACCATCTCTGCCACGACAGTTATTACCCAGGCAACCACTCTGTCTGCTCCGACCATGTTGAACCAGCAGCAGACAAGTCCGCCCAGCCCGCAAAGCGAGTTGCTGCAAAAGACGTAACATCAGTGGGAACTAATGTTTATAAATATATGATAAATTGTATACATATTACAAGACCAAGCAAGCCGATAAGCAAGCAAACAAAACATCCCTTTCCCAAGCAGTGTACTCAGTACCCCAGGACGAATGGAAATGGGGCGACGAGATGAAAACAACTACCAATTGCTATCAACTATAATCCCCAGCTCGACACCTAGGCCTAAGAATAAGTTTTATATGATATACATAATTTTTACAGAACCCAATTTTACACGGCACATTTGTTATTTATTCTTGTTTTGCTCTATCCCAATTATAATAATTATTATTTTTTGTTTTTTTTTTTAAACAACTGCTTATTGCTTACTGCGTTTTGCGGTACCCCAGCTAAGGGGTATATTAAATCCAAGCATAAGCCTCTATTTTTACCCAATAATCATAACTCTGTAGGCGTATTTAATGGTAAACCAACTGAGCAAGCAAAAGATTTAAATGCATAAAACAAAAATGATAACTATACATATGAACAGAGAGATAAAATCAAATTCAAAATAGCTATATTTATATATATTTTGTATTAAAAAACAAGAAAACAAAAAGAAATACGAGTAAATGGGGAGAAGAAAAAAAGAAAAGAAAAGAGAAAACTAAAAACAATATATATATAATACGTGTACTAAAACAAATTTATATATACATACATACATGGATATATATAAATATATATATATATTTAAGGCATGTGTCTACACATGTTTCTAGCACTTAGGCATGTATAATATTTCGTATATTTATTAAAGAATTAAGTTTAAGCGCGGTCTCCCACTCACACTTGATCGCTGGCACTGGCAAATGTCAAAGTTGGTATATCGGGTTTGTCGCATTAATGGCTTCATCGTATCACATTCTGGTTTCCTGAAATGTCTCTCAGTCGTGAGTGGGATGGGGCCGCGCTTAAAGTAGCCAAGTTGCATTGCAAGAGGGTGAAAATGGGCTATCTGTAAGCCACTTTGTAAAGCATCTAAAAGTCTGCGGCGCGTCCGTAGTTATAATACATAAAGATTCGCTTATTCTGCGCTTGACGCTGGTCCAAAGTCGGCTGTTTCCATTCGATCCTGTTCTGTACACACATTTAGTCCGTTTTGGTATTACAATTAGACCACTGTCCTAGCGCAAATTCTAATTGCCGTCTTTGGAACTCGGCCAGGCGCAGTCGTAAAACATTGTATTAGGCTTAATGGAAAATTATACATCTATATATTTTAACCGATTTATGTTAATTTTCCCCTCTTATCAAGTGCGCTTATGAAACGCATTGCAATATATATATATATATACATTTACGCCTAGTTTAACCCTTCTTCGTCATGAACTTCACCTTCGGCCGCGTTCTGTATTCTGTGTTGTGCATGTGAAAATGGGAAACGAGTGTAAACGATGAAACACCTATAGCTTCTTTCAACTCCGACCAAATATCAATCATTATATAGTATATATATATATACTGAGCTCAAGCTGGCCACGCCGAAATCCCACCTGATAAATATATTATATAGACAAAAGACGCTATTGCTATCCGAAACACACACACGATTCGCTCACAGACCAGTCCAGACAGAACTTCTTTTAATCCTTTTCTCTATGTGTAATCAATGTCTTGTATTTCTCAACTAACTTTTGCAACCATTCTTTTATTTAGTGCATAAGCCTTTGTGTTTCTAATTTGCTTAAACTAAAAATAATAATATGGAAAGGATATAAAAATTGGCACGTTGCAAACGCGCGCGATATTCTCATATTTTTTGCAATCAAGCAAGTAAATTATACATAATGCTAAAATAATATATGTATTGTATATCATTTACACCCGCTGCAAAAGTCTAAGGCGAATGCTAAAAGTTAATTGCAACTAATCACGAAATTTTAAGCGCAGTAAATCGCAATAACTCGTTTTAAATTTCCTACTTTTAAATGTTTTACTTTTTGTAAAAGCAAAACGAAAACCAATCGATAAACCATTCACTTAATTTATCATAAAAGGGAAGAAATTCTATTTTTAAAGTGAGCCTATTAATGTAATGCATCAATGTCGACAAAAAAGAAAAAAATAAAAATAAAAACAAAAAATGAAATTTAAAATCTACAATATTATGTCATCAAACAATAAAAACACATTAAAACCCAATCTGAAATGCCTTTAATTTGTGTTAAGCCCATAAGAATCCGTTTAAAATTAGGCAAACTCGCGCTTTTTGAATACGGAATAAAGGTCTATTTATTATTTTAATTTGTTTTTAACGCACATTGTTACACATACACATACACCTCGTCGAGCTCACAATTTCCATCGTTCTACACACTATTTAATACATTCATTTATATACCTTTAGTTAAATATATTTGTCTTGAACCTAGTCGCTAAACTAAAGATGTAGGCAATGGGGCTGATTTGCTTGTCTTGCTTTATTAAATAGGCCAAAAACACTTAGTTCATAAGTTAATATGCGCAATGCTTCGTAGGGGCTTGCTTGATGTTAGATCTTGTTCGGTTTATAGTCTTTTGAAAGCTTTCATCTTCTAGCAGTGTGAGCGAAAGGAATATACAAAATGGATTTGAAACATATAACTTCATAGCAAATCCTTCATCCGCACATCCGTTTGTATAATCTCGAATACAAAATACGTCGAAAAAGTGGTGTTTTTTTGTTTTATCAATATTTCGTAAAGTACATAGTTGAAAAGGTTTGCTTAGCGATTGTTTGTATTAAAATGGTTTTGTAGACTGCGTTTGAATTAATATTTTAAATGCATTTAAGTAACGTGTTACAATTACAACATATTTTATTCATTGCTATGCGGTTTGTTCTCAGGTTGCTGAAATTCCTTTTACATTATAATTAGATCATTTCATAGCTATATGGGTTTATATAAATATGCAATTTATTTATCGATTTTGTGGCTGTAGTTGCACTTTAACATTTTACTTAAATAATTTTCTGACTAGACTAGTGCATAATTAGAATTGGATCGCATTTAGAATTAATTCATTATTGATTTAAGTATGCTAGTGCTTGGGATCAATCGATTAATTTGTTGTCTTCGCTGCTTTTGCCACATTAATTAGTGATATTTGAAAAGTCTTTGCGTGCCGTTCCCGAAGCGAAGTCGTCGATCCTAGAGAGCTGCCGGCTGTGAAGGCTGCGTAGTCCTGAATTTTCGGTATTACTATACACTTCTCCATAAGATAAGGCTCCAATGAGCAGCCCGCCTAGGACGAACTTCGCCCAGAGTCCACACCTCCGTGCAAATCTCTTAAAACTTTGACAGTTTACTTTTGGTGTTTCCTTTTGTTGTGTGCGCTTTACAATTTGTTAATATCTCAGTAGGTGAATTAGAATCTTGAATATTGCACGATTAAACAAACTCTGGTTTGATTATGTTTGCATTGTTAAATTTGTTCGGTGTTCATTTGCTTACGTTTGCATTTAGTTTTTTGGTATACAAATACTTTGAAGGACAAAAAGGTTTTGTGTACTTTCGGCTTATGATCGAAGAGTAAGAAATACGCAGAAATATACAGAGTAATTACAGTAATACATTCATAATATGTACGTTAGTGAAGGGTAGCCACAATGGGCCTGGACCCCAACTCGTCCATCCGATATCGGTCAGCGATGACGCTTCTGTCTTGGTTGTGTTGAATTCTTGTTCGCGAATCGCAGTTTATATATATTTTTGCAGCAGATCAGCGGGGACCAACTAAAATGGTTGCGAAAATGAAACGGATTGGATTTTTGGGAAAGAGAAAAAGCAGTAGCGGACGTTCTAAAGCGTTTGGTGTTGGTTGTTAAACATGCGCGATGGGCATCTGAAGCGTCTTCGCATCCCGATAGGTCTTATCCTACACATACTGGTGATCGCCAGCCATCCCATCTGGGCAATCCACGCTGAGCAACGGCTCCTTTTCGATGGTCTGATGCGTTTGCGCATCGTAGTCGTAGTAGTTCATCCAGTCCACCCGCTTGGGCTGCACCAATCCGAAGCAGCTGCACTCGAGGAAGTCCACGAGGTTCTGGATGGGACCACGTGTGAACGGGCTGTGGCCGCCCTTGGCCTGGAAGTGGCGATACCGTCCCCGGTTCATGCGCTCATTGGTGGTCATGCCCAAGCAAATCACCTGATATGTCTGGCAGATCGTCAACAGGATGACCCAGGACATGTGCAGCAGGGCGTTACCCATTACCCAGCCCACCCAGGCATCGCAGTTGCCAATGGCCCGCATGGCACCGATAAAGTCTGTTGGCGACCGCAATTTAAGAAGGATTCTGAAGGCTCAATCGTTAAACTCACCATCAAATCGCACATTGCACTGATTCACGTAGTACTTGGAGCCTCCGTACAGCATCCAGGCGCACATGATCAGCAGCATCCAGAGGAATCCCATAAAGTAACTGTGGTTCTTCAGCCCGATGCAGTTGCCCACCCAGGGGCAGTGGTGATCAAACCTCGCTACACAGCGATCACACACGGAGCAGTGCTTGGAACGAATGGGCCGGCGCACCAAGCAGCCAGAGCAGAAGGAGGCGGGCTCAAAGCCGATTCCACCGCGCTCCGACAGCTCAATGATGGTCTGAGAGGTTATAAATAAGAAGAATATCGCATTAGTTAGTGGCGAGTTAATAGCAAACAGACACCTACCTTAAATCGCTGCTCTCTGGTTGGTCGAATGATACCGGGATCTCCCTTCCACGACTTCAGGAAGCACACCCACAATAGCAGCGAGGAGATCAGGAAGCAAACGGTGGCCGTAAAGGAGACGGCATCGTCGATGTACATCAGCCAGGTGACATAGAACCAGGCCTTGGTGGCCAAGTAAACACTCAGCGGCAGCAGGGCCATCAGGTGCTCATCAAACAATGCCTTGCCGATCGTATGGAATATGGCATACAAGCAGCCCAGCAGGAAAAACTTAATAATGTACAGCGTGTTCACGGTGAACACGATGCCAGCCAGATAGAAGGCGGTGAAGGGGCAGGCCACCATGGACCACCACCTCAGGCGTTTGTCATGCCGCAGCTTGGAGAGCAGCGAGCGCCTTTGCTGCGAGGTAAGTGCAGCCTCTTTTACGCGGTCCATCACCTTCGCTCCTATCCAAATGGCTCCCGTCTGGGATTCCAGCATGGAGAGCGGTGTCTCACCCCGTAGATTGGGTACATCCAGCGAGGCCTTTGACTTGAGCACGAGTGTGGAAATGGCCGTGGCATTGCGGGCCAGGATAGCCCAATGCAGAGCCGTGTTTCCATGCGTATAATCAACCATGGCGGGGTTCGCTCCAAGGGTCAGCAGCAAGCGCACGGGATCTAGTGCGCAAACCTTAAAAAAAAGAGTTTCTTAGTAGTGACACACTTATTAAATATGTATGTATGTACATTAACTTCTTATCTCACATTCCACTGAACTTTTTAGAATTTCAAGTTCTCCCCAAAGATTGGAAAAATGATTTTTGTGGATAAATTAAAAATTCTATACACACATATGAACATATATAATATTATTTGTACCCCCGTAAAAATGTGGTTTCATGACCGTGCTTACCTTCCATGCTGACCACATGAGCGCCGTCATTCCGCCTCGATCCTGGAGATCCGGGTCCACGCCCTTGGCTATGAAATAGGCCACTAGAGCGGTATGGGCGAACTGGGCAGCGATGTGTATGCAGGAGCAGCCCTCCGCGTCCCTGATTCTCGGATCTGCACCAGCGGCCATTAGCAGAACGACGGCACCGAGGTGTCCCTGTCGAGTGGCCCAGTGCAGGGGCGTGGCATTAAGTTCGCCGCCCACGGCATCCACGGTGGCGCCCTTCTCGAGGAAGTACCGGATGATGTCCCTTCGATTATTGATGGCCGCCCAATGAAGCAGGGTGACCGTTTCGCTGTCCGGCTGATTGACATCCCAGCCGGATTCGACCAGCTCTCGGACCCGGGCAATGGCCCCATACTGGGTGGCCTTAACGATATCGAAGCCACTGTAATCAGGCTCCACGGGCGCGGTGGGGGGTTGTTGGGCGATCAGCGCCGACTGTCGCTCGTTGTCCGGCTGCTGACCGGTTCCCGGGACACAGGAGCCCGTGGTGGCCGCCTGGCAGGCACTCTGGTACATCGCTGGCTTCTCTCGGTCGCCGTTCCCTTGGGGTCGTCCAAACGTGATTCACACTGCGCTGAGGTGCTCGTCGTAACATCAACCGTCCATCCCCCTCCTTCCAGCGGGCGAGCGAGCGAGAGGGGTGAGCGGATAGAGAGAGAGGGAGAGAGCAGGAGAGACACCCCCACCAGGAACAGTTTCGAGGAATTCACAGGTTTGTCATTTTCACCGGAGTTTTCCACGGCAGCTGCTTTCTCCACAGTGCTCTGGCACTTGTTTCTCGGCTGGATCTGCTGGCGACGACACGGCTATCGCGGCTATCAGTTTAATGCGTTTTACCTGCCAATTTCGGAGGACTAGAAGCAATTTTGGTGGTACAATGCAAGCTGATAGCACTGAATGTGTGGCACGACTTCCAACACTACCGCGGGGAATTTCGCAACTTGTTTGGTATTTTTAAGAAGAGATGTGGTATTTTTAAAGGCAAACATTTAAATAATAAATTATTAATGTTTATTATAATAGTTACTCGCTGGTTTTCAAACCCCATTTTAAATTTAATTTTGTCTTTTAATTTCTATCTTTGTTTTTTTTCTTTTATAGTCAAATTTTTGGAGGAAATTAAACATTAATGTTTGCAATTGAAAAATTAATTCACCTTATCTTCAGTCATGGCAAAAGATTGATCTTAACTATCTTCACTGATATTAGTAAGTTAACATTTTAAAGTCTCCTTTATGTTGATAATTTTTGAAATATTTTGAGCACTAGAAAACTTTCACAGAGTAGTTACATCTAGCTGCGGTCACACTGACTTGTCCACCAACAAAAGCGCGCCTTATTTTTTTGGCATCGCTTCTTGTCTTATGGTTTTTCAAATAACATTTTACCAAGGTACCTAAAATGGACGGTAAGCGCAAGTTTAATGGAACCTCCAATGGACATGCCAAGAAGCCCAGGTGCGTAACCCTTTGAAAGGCCAAATACAAGTCAATATAAAATTGTTTACGCAGGAATCCCGATGAAGATGAGGAAATGGACTTTGAGGCGGAGCTGGCCGCCTTCGAGAACTCCGAGGACATGGACCAGACTCTGCTAATGGGCGATGGACCCGAGAACCAAACGACCAGCGAGCGTTGGTCCCGTCCGCCGCCCCCAGAACTAGATCCCTCCAAACACAACTTGGAATTTCAGCAGCTGGACGTGGAAAACTATTTGGGACAGCCGCTGCCGGGAATGCCAGGTGCCCAAATAGGACCCGTTCCGGTGGTTCGAATGTTTGGTGTCACCATGGAGGGTAACTCTGTGTGCTGCCATGTGCATGGCTTCTGTCCGTACTTCTACATAGAGGCGCCCAATCAATTTGAGGAGCACCACTGCGAGAAACTACAAAAAGCCTTGGATCAAAAAGTCATTGCCGATATTCGCAACAACAAAGATAATGTCCAGGAGGCTGTGCTCATGGTGGAACTGGTGGAGAAGCTGAACATTCATGGATACAATGGAGACAAGAAGCAGAGGTACATCAAAATCTCGGTTACGCTGCCCAGATTCGTGGCTGCGGCTTCACGTCTCCTCAAAAAGGAAGTGATCATGTCGGAGATTGACTTCCAGGACTGTCGCGCCTTTGAGAATAACATAGACTTTGACATTCGCTTCATGGTGGACACTGATGTGGTGGGTTGCAATTGGATAGAGCTTCCCATCGGTCACTGGCGAATAAGGAACAGTCACAGCAAGCCGTTGCCTGAATCCCGCTGCCAGATTGAAGTAGACGTGGCCTTCGACAGATTTATATCCCACGAGCCCGAAGGTGAATGGTCCAAGGTGGCTCCCTTTCGGATCCTCTCCTTTGATATTGAATGCGCTGGTCGCAAGGGCATCTTTCCGGAGGCCAAAATGGATCCAGTCATCCAGATAGCCAATATGGTGATCAGGCAGGGAGAACGAGAACCTTTCATCAGGAATGTCTTCACCCTAAATGAGTGCGCCCCGATCATAGGCAGCCAGTTGTTGTGCCACGACAAGGAGACCCAGATGCTGGACAAATGGTCTGCCTTTGTCCGGGAAGTTGACCCGGACATTTTGACCGGATATAATATCAACAACTTTGACTTTCCCTATTTGATTAACCGAGCAGCCCACTTGAAGGTCAGGAACTTTGAGTATCTGGGCAGGATTAAGAACATTCGTTCGGTGATCAAGGAACAGATGTTGCAGTCGAAGCAGATGGGTCGCAGGGAAAACCAATACGTTAATTTTGAGGGTAGAGTTCCCTTCGATCTTCTCTTTGTCCTGCTGCGCGACTACAAACTACGCTCGTACACTCTCAACGCTGTGAGCTATCACTTCCTGCAGGAGCAAAAGGAGGATGTGCATCATAGCATCATCACAGATCTTCAGAATGGAGACGAGCAGACACGTCGCCGTTTGGCCATGTACTGCCTAAAGGATGCCTACTTACCGCTAAGATTGCTGGAAAAGCTAATGGCCATTGTCAACTACATGGAGATGGCCAGGGTGACGGGTGTGCCACTGGAGTCCTTGCTCACCCGCGGACAACAGATCAAGGTTTTAAGCCAATTGCTGCGCAAGGCCAAAACCAAGGGATTCATCATGCCCTCGTACACCTCTCAGGGATCGGATGAACAGTATGAAGGAGCGACTGTGATTGAACCAAAACGGGGTTACTATGCAGACCCCATCTCCACGCTGGATTTCGCCTCTCTGTATCCAAGTATAATGATGGCGCATAACTTGTGCTACACCACCTTGGTTTTGGGTGGAACACGTGAGAAGCTGCGGCAGCAGGAGAACCTGCAGGACGATCAAGTGGAACGTACGCCTGCAAACAACTACTTTGTGAAGTCTGAGGTGCGTCGTGGTCTGCTCCCTGAGATTCTGGAATCTCTTTTGGCGGCCAGAAAGCGTGCCAAGAATGACCTAAAAGTGGAAACAGATCCGTTTAAAAGAAAGGTTTTGGATGGCAGACAGCTGGCGCTGAAGATTTCGGCTAATTCCGTGTACGGATTTACTGGCGCACAGGTCGGAAAGTTGCCATGCTTAGAGATCTCGGGCAGCGTCACCGCCTACGGTCGTACCATGATCGAGTTGACCAAGAACGAAGTGGAATCCCACTACACACAGGCCAATGGCTACGAGAACAATGCAGTGGTCATCTACGGCGACACTGATTCTGTGATGGTTAATTTCGGAGTTAAAACCCTGGAGCGCAGCATGGAGCTGGGACGCGAAGCTGCCGAACTGGTCAGCTCCAAGTTCGTGCATCCCATCAAATTGGAATTCGAGAAAGTTTACTATCCTTACCTCCTGATTAACAAGAAACGCTATGCGGGATTATACTTTACGCGTCCAGATACCTACGATAAAATGGATTGCAAGGGCATTGAAACCGTGAGGAGAGATAACTCTCCGCTGGTGGCCAACCTGATGAACTCCTGCCTGCAGAAACTACTCATCGAAAGGGATCCCGATGGTGCAGTTGCCTATGTGAAACAGGTGATTGCGGATCTGCTCTGCAATCGCATCGATATCTCGCACCTGGTCATAACCAAGGAGTTGGCCAAGACGGACTACGCTGCCAAACAGGCGCACGTTGAGCTGGCCGCCAAGATGAAGAAAAGAGATCCCGGTACGGCGCCCAAACTGGGGGATCGAGTTCCCTATGTGATCTGTGCGGCAGCCAAAAACACACCCGCTTACCAGAAGGCCGAGGATCCGCTGTATGTGCTGGAAAACAGCGTGCCCATTGATGCCACCTACTACCTGGAACAGCAGCTGTCCAAGCCGCTGCTAAGGATTTTTGAACCCATTTTAGGCGACAATGCCGAGTCCATTTTGTTAAAAGGAGAACACACGCGCACACGAACTGTGGTAACATCCAAAGTGGGTGGACTTGCTGGATTTATGACCAAGAAAACGTCGTGTTTGGGCTGCAAATCCCTGATGCCCAAGGGCTACGAACAGGCCTGTCTGTGTCCACACTGCGAGCCACGAATGAGTGAGCTGTATCAGAAGGAGGTGGGTGCGAAGAGGGAACTGGAGGAAACCTTCTCCCGCCTGTGGACCGAGTGCCAGCGATGCCAGGAATCCTTGCACGAGGAGGTCATCTGCTCCAACAGAGATTGTCCCATCTTCTACATGCGACAGAAGGTTCGCATGGATCTGGACAATCAGGAGAAGCGTGTGATGCGATTCGGCCTGGCCGAGTGGTAACCAATGCATGAATTTACTGAATTGTTTAATCCTATAATTTAATAATTATATTACTAGAAGTTATTACAAAGTTTCTTTCGGTTCGTGGATTTTTTGCGCAATCTGCAATTTGAAAAAAGCTGTTGACGTTTCCTAGCTGGCGATGCTTTGGACACACATTTTTTACACAGGGGACTGGGGGTCTGAGGACTGGCTAAGTATCTACTTGCGACTCTGCAGGGTGTTGGACAGCCAGTCCATGGCCTGGTCGAGTCCCTCGCCCTTGGTGGCCGACGTTTTGAATATTTGAAATGTGCGGTTCTTAAGGTTCTCCAGTCCTAACGCATGATGGACCTCGGCGACGGTCATGCATCCGTCCATGTCCTGCTTGTTCGCCAGGACGACCAGTATCGCGCCGGCCAGCTCCTCCTCACGCAGCATGTACAGCAGCTCGTCCTTGGAGATGCCAATGCGGTCCCGGTCCGCCGAGTCCACCACGTAGATGATGGCGTCCGTGTTGCTGTAGTAGCAACGCCAATAAGGTCTACAATGGAAATAGCATGAATTGAGATTGGAATTCTTGATTCTTAAAGACAACATAGCCTGCCTAAAGAAAGAACTATTAGCTATTTGAAGTTAAGTTTTATAATAACAAAAGCTTTAAATTTAAGTTTCCTAGTGACGAAGAACTAAAAATGTTTCAGATACATGAAATAGAACATGAAATAAAAATAGCCCTAGTGCTGATGAAATGAGATTCAAGCTGAACATTTATAATTTATATGATGGTATTCTAATTTTGATTTTTAATACATGAATATATCAGAATTTAACGCATTTTATTTCGTAAAGATGTGATTCTTTTTTAAATCATATTCTATAAAAGTAATCTGAAACTATCTCCTAACACATCAAGCAAATTGGATGTTTTTTTTTTGAAACCCAAAAGGCTTGCTGAACTGCAACTAAAAATATGTCTTCTAGAAATTAATCTAATTTCCTCCTAAGACTTGGTTAAAGTTGTGTAAAAGCCATCACAATCCTGCTCCCATGTAACCCACTCACCTAATACTTGTCTGTCCGCCCAAATCCCAGACCTGGAACTTGAGGTTCTTGTAGGTGACCTGCTCCACGTTGAAGCCGATGGTGGGTATCGTGGTGACCACCTCGCCCACCTGCAGTCTGTAGAGGATCGTGGTCTTGCCGGCGCCGTCCAGGCCCAGGATCAAGATGCGCATCTCCCGGGAGCCGAGCAGTCCGCGAAAGTAGCTGAGCACCCCACCTGGAGGAAGAACGTACGATTTTTATGACCAGACTTCGTCACCGGGCGGCTCCGGAACGGGGAGGTTCCCCACGTCCATGCTCCGTGCTGTACAAACCCATGATAACGGCTGAACTTTGTCTAGTGCTGGCGCTGCCTCTAAATGCTTAAGTTTAGTTAATTGTATGTAGTGCTACAATTAATACAAATTGGAGAAGTCTTGTTTTCACTTTTTTTGGGCTGGAGAATGGTTTCGTTTTTGCCATTCGCAGGTCACGCGAACATGACGTGTCACAGCGTGCGTTCAGCACACATATATTTTTGTAAAAAATAATATTTCGATAACTTTAAATATACGTTTAAAAACTTACATTAAAGAGTATTTAATAACATTTTAAGGAATGCATACAGATTAATTATAAAAATATTCACTGTGACTTGTGCTGAACGCGCCCACCTTTATTGCCGGTTCACAGAGTTGCCACCCTTGCGTGACTTTTGTTATAGAGACGGCCGCCATTAGAGTTTTGCCGTCGCGTCGCGTTGTGAAAAGAGAAGAAAACCTTCTGAAAACAGTGCTAATAGGTAATACTTTCGGTGCCAAATGGAGCAATCCGATTGCGTTCTTCGCGTGCGATTAGCGTGCAGTTGATTTCGGCCGATTTGGCTTATCTTTGGCCGTTCATTTTGAGTTTGCACCGGGCTGCGCAAAAAAGTGTGCCAAAAGAGGCACTCAAAACCGTAGCTACGATTACATATCGTGTCTATAGCTTCTTTAATGTTGGTAAATACAGTGCATTGACGTGTGTTCCATCTGCAGATTAGGCTGCACCAGTTGCTGGATATCGCTATTGGATAAAGTTAAGAAAAGGAGCTGCAATATGGCCTCGCCCTCTCCGGCGAACAGTCCCATGCCACCGCCACAGGCGCCCAGTCCGATGGCCCCGCCCTCGCAGAGTCCCGCCCCTTCGCCGCACAGCCCGTATCCGCACCAGCAGCCGGGTCCACTGCAAGGACCTCCGCCACCCGGACATCCCGGTGCCTACGGACATCCCATGCAGCACGGACCACCCGGCCAGGGTCCACCCGGCCATCATATGCCACCGCACCACCAGGGGATGAGTATGTTCTTGAACAACCCACCACCAATCGCCTCAGTCGCACGTAATTATCCGTAGTTTTCTCAAAAGGTCCGCACATGGGAATGCAGATGCCGCCGACGGGTCCGAATATGTCCCCCTACCAAACCCACGGAATGCCACCCAATGTAAGTGATCCCCAAGTCTAGCCGTAGGAATCAGCATAGTAAGCTTACTTAGATGTCCCAGTTCTCAAATTAAATCTGTGCCATCTGGACAAACAGTAGCTCAGTACAAAACATTGAAAATATTTACATCGATACTTTCAATGTTTTTATAATCAGTAATTAGCAAGTTTTTAAAATACTTAATACGTTTGTAACTCTAAGGAAAGTCAAAATATCCTATAAAATCTACATAGTATTCTAAACGGTAGATTAGGGATTTCTTTAAATTTCTTTATTTACTTACTTTATATACAGACATGGAATGGGTACCTAACTATCTAAATTCCATGTTAGACTAAAATTTTTCTGCGGGATGTTATATGAAAAAGGTATAAACAATAGATAATTCCCGAAACTTTGTAAATAAGTATAGACATACTAAATTAACATGTAGGTAATCTGTATATCAATTTGTTTGCCACCTGAATGCTTAAAATAATTGGTATCATATGGTGTTGTCTTTCAAAGTCTCAAGATGGACTGGCTTTCCCGCCTTTTTAACGTGTATCGTGGAACAGCTGCCGGCGATTAAAGCTGGAATACATCCAAAAGCTCCCAATTAGCAGAGCTTCGAGCGCCAATTGACAGTGCAGCTGACCCCAAGCTTTTTAATTAAGATCATTGTTGCCTTGTCTAAATTACTTCTGCACCGGCCTTCCTCCCACGGACTCCTCCTCGTCTCCCTTGCGCAGAAGGTTTTCGATCTCCTTACGCAACTTCTCTGTGCCGGCGCAGATCAGATCCGGCTTCATTATGTCGAATGGTCCGCCAAAGGGATGTGTTACAACGCCTCCCGCCTCCTTAACCAGCAGGGAGCCAGCGGCACAGTCCCAGGGATACATGTCCTCAATGTAGAAGGCATCCAGATTGCCAGCGGCCACCATGCACAGCTCATCCACCACACAGGAGTAGGCAACAAGTCTGTGGATTTATGGAGATTTTAAAATCTTTTTAATTTAATTTGCACGAACAAAAGGCAATTAAAGCTTATCATTTAGCATTGACTGGTTAAGTACTCAGATACTTTTGTTTTGTTTATTGCACAGATTTTTGACCACTATATATATATACGAAGTAGATCCAAATTAATAAATTATTTACTCACCGTCTGGCTTTCAATCCCACATGGTAGATCCTTTTGATATGCTTGTTGGCCACCGAATGGACGTGCAGCAGGGACACTTCGTAGGCCACATTAGCATCCTTAACGCTCTCGCAGCTGCTCACGTGGATGGGTTTGCCATTGCAGAAGGCGCCTTGGCCCAGTTTCGTTGTGAATAGCTTTTTCTGGACAGGATTGTTGATTACTCCCACTACGATTTGTTTGTTGATCGCCAAACCGATTGACACGCAAACGTGTGGAATCTGCTTGATAAAGTTCGAAGTTCCATCGATGGGATCTATGATCCAGGTGGGAGCATCCGTCAGCTTTTCGGACACGTTGTTGTTCTTGGCCGTCTCCTCCTCGCCGATGAACTTGTGATCCGGATATCTGGCCAATATCTTCTCCATGAGAAAGTCCTCAATCTTGTTGTCGTAGTCGGTGACCACATCGTAGAAATCGCCTTTGATGGAGACGTTTTTACTGGCCATCTCGTAGCCCTCCATCAGGATCTCGCCCGCTTCGATGGCCAGGGGATGGATAAAGTTGTACAACTCCTCGATATCCGCTTGTCTCACTTCTGCCATCTTGCTTCTATGCGTATTTCTTGGGCAAAAAACGATCCGTCGCTGCTCAGCTCGCGGTGCCAACTAATCGGAGAGATTGTACCCCACTGGGAGTAGCTCCACGCTCCGGCTGATTTTGTCTAGCTGGCGCTGGCGCTGGAGAAGTGCTTTCTGTTCGGTTACAATTCACTCGTTCTATGATTGTTTGCCTGCCTCGCGTTTTTATGATCGCTGCGACATCGCCCCATAGGGGTGTACTAAAAATTGGCATCTCACCTGGCTGCGTGCCTCTGTTTTATCTCAATTGGTTTGATGTACACAAATAGACATACTCTTTTTTATCTCCACACAGACAGCCAGTCAAATAGTTGTAAAACCCGTTTTTATCAGCACTTTTCGACGCTCTGAGACTTTATTATTGGATGATTTACACACTCGAGCTATAATGACTTATACTCGGAGAAACCTTGCAGATATTATGTTAAAATTTATCAGAACTGTATTATGAAGATCAATCATTTGTCTTATTGTCTCTGATCTTTGCCTTTATGCTGTTCAAAACCCTTGAATGTTTTGTGAGTCAATAATGATTTTGTTTCGTTTACCTATGGAATTCTGAAATATGATTAACAATATTTGTATTGTTTCCATCATTTCCAATCTATTGAATACAGTTTTTTAGCCTTCATATCTTGAGCTTTATAATTTATTTAAAAGTATAGCCGCTAATTTCGTCGGCTGCTTCTATCAATTGGATTACATTATTGGCCAATTCTTCAGAGCTGGTGCACACACAGTCGGGTTTCATCACATCGAATCTGGCTCCGCTTGTGTGATATACCCTGCCACCGGCTTCCCTGAGGATTACCGCACCGCCAGCCAGATCCCAGGGCTTTAGATTCTCCACATGATAGGCGTCACATCTGCCGGCGGCTATGTAGCAGAGCGTGAGAGCTGCGCATCCAAAGCTGCGGGTGCTGAAAGCGGAATGCAGTGTAGATGATGGGGAATAGATTAGAGATCTCTGGGTCACTCACCCAGTCGCACTCGAGGCCAGCTTGTAGAGACGCTTCACGTTCTTGTCCCGCCCCTTGGACACCACGATTAGGGAGACCTCGTAGCACACCAGTGCTTGGTTTATCTGCAATTGTTTTCGAAAGTGCTTGGTTCACTTTTCTTTATTACCACTGAGGAAGTCTTATCAGCTCCAAATCCCTAAGATAATACATTATTATATAACTTTCGCGAAACCTACCTTTTTAGCGTTAGAAACCTCAATGGGTTGTCCATTTAAAAAAGCTCCATGACCTTGCCAAGCTGAATACAACTCATTTGCCGATGGATTGTAAACAATCCCCAGCACCAGCTCTTTGTTTATGGCCAAGCCCACGGAAATACAGCAATGGGGTATCTTCCGCACGTAGTTGTTGGTGCCATCAATGGGATCTATGATCCAAGTGGGGGCATCCGTCAACTCGGGCGGTGTCTTGGCGTTGGCCATAGCTTCCTCGCCTATTATTTTGGATTCCGGAAAGGCCTTTAGCAAGCCATCTGTTAGAGTCGCTTCTATCTGCTTGTCGTACACGGTGACCAAGTCATAGAATGCTGACTTGACTTCGTAATCGGTTTTGGGTTTCTGGAAACCCTCCAAGAAGAGAGTACCGCACTTCCTGACCAGTTCCACGGATACCTGGTAATATTCTTCAAGTTGTGCCTCGCTGATTTGGTAACTCATGGCTCTTCTATCGACTGATCAGAATAGAAACTAATATTTGATTTAGAAACACCACTGACATTATGGTAAAGCTTTCTTCGCAAGCTTTTTCAGATAGAGCCCCTGAAGTTCTGGGATACATATACATATGTACTTAGTTCGTTTTATTGTACTGGAATATCTGCGCGCAATCTAGTGCGCGATTAGAATAGTTTACAAGTGATAAATGTGGATACTGTCTTTGCATACTGAGCCATTAACTGTCTTTACTTAAATGTGTACTCTGTAATCTGACCGGCCTCTTCGATAAGACTAATCACATTCTTGGCCAACTCCGGCGTGGCGGCGCACACGCAATCCGGTTTCATCACATCGAATTTGGATCCGCTGGTGTGGCACACAGTGCCGCCGGCTTCGGTCAGGATAATGGCTCCGGCAGCAATGTCCCACGGTTTCAGATCCTCCACATGATAGGCATCGCACTGGCCCGTGGCCACGTAGCACAGGGTCAGGGCGGCACTACCAAAACACCGGGTTCCCGTGGCATTCGAGGCCATCTTGTACAGTCGCTTCACATTCTTGTCCCTCACTCCGGCGGCGTGGATCAGGGAGATCTCGTAGGCAATCACTGCTTGCTTGATCTGGAAAGGGGACAATTGGTTGTTAGGGAATATATGCGCGTAATTTTGGAGAGCTATTTTTGTTTGGTGGTATACCAACGAATGATATTGCCATCGGTGCACAGAACAAAATTTTAACATATTGTATTTTTCCATTCCAAAAAGTTGTAACAATTGTATGGCAATTTTGTTATAAAGCGGTTATAATAAATTATTTTATCAGATCTATCAAATTTCTCAAACATTCCTATCGAAATGCAAATTTAACTTTAGTCAACTTTTTTTTTTGCTGTGCACCGATAAACCTGATTGCAGGAATAATGTCATGCACCGTTATTTGTTGAATTTCGTTTATCTGGTTTGTCGCTATACATAGTATTGTTGCTCCCGGGTTATATAAGCACTCTCTTACCGTCGTCACTTTGGATGTGTGGATGGGTTCGCCATTCAGATAGGCTCCATGTCCCTTGTAGGCGGAGAACAGTTCATTTGCCGGCGGATTGTAGATAATGCCCACGACCAGCTCCTTGTTGATGGCCAGGCCCACGGAGATGCAGCAGTGCGGAATGCGGTGGATGAAGTTGGTGGTGCCGTCAATAGGATCTATGATCCAAGTGGGCGCATCGGTCAGTTCCGCCTGGCGCTGTGAAGCTGCCGACTCCTCCTCGCCAATGATCAGGGATTCGGGAAAGGCGGCCACCAATCCCTGGGCTAAAATATCCTCGATTTGCTTATCGTACACGGTGACCAGGTCGTAGAAGTCCGCCTTGACCTTGTAGTCCGTCTTGGCCTTCTGGTAGCCCTCCTGCATCAGAGGCCCGCACTGGAGGACCAGTTTGAGGGCCACATCGTAGTACTCCTTGAGCTTGGACTCGCTGACCGCGGAACTCATTGCTATTTCTGTTGGTTTCCGACTGAGCAGCAGAACTATATAGACGCGAGTCAGCTGTGGAATGGTAACGACGCCAGAGGAAAGCTTTCTGTCAGAGCTTTCATTGATGCAATAGAACTTTCGACATTTGGGAGAGCGCGATAGAGTTGCTTACGAACCGTTGTTCCAAGTTTATGGGTGTGATATTACTACACTAGTCAGCCAAGAATCAGAAATTACTATTGTTGTTAATATTTAAAAATACATTATTGCTAAGGAATTTCTCTTTGAAATTGAAGACAATATTTTTTCTATTAAAAGTGAATTTAAACGGCTGGTATAGATTTTATAAAAAACGTTTTTGATCATCATAGTCTGTACTATATTTTCTGTTATACGAATTTAAGTGTTTAAATGTTAGGATATATACCAATCTTTCTTCTATTACTGCGTATCATACATAGGATATATTTTCTTTATTAAAAAGATGTAAAGGTTTGTTTCCTTGATGTTGTATGATGGTTATTAAAGACTATCTTGTGTGTTGTAATTCCATAATTCGTGACTGGATGAACTGAGTTGATATATGCAAAGCAAAAAGACAAAAGAGCCAGCGTTTAAATAAGATTCTGTTTTATGTTGATCATTAGACTTTTATTTGTTGACGAAAGCTCTTTGCCTGAGGCTCACAAATCTCACTCTCCTCCCACATGCTTCTCCTGATCAGCCTTCCGAATGAGATGCTCTATCTCAGCTCTCAGTGTCTCCGTTCCGGCGCAGATTAGATCTGGCTTCATGATTTCGAAGGGACCGCCGTAGGGATGGGTGACAACTCCGCCCGCCTCACGGATGAGCAAATAGCCAGCTGCACAATCCCAGGGATACATGTCTTCAATATGAAAGGCATCCAAGTTGCCAGCGGCCACCATGCAAAGGGAATCCACCACAGCTGAATATGCCAGGAGTCTGAAAAGGATTCAGAACATATTAGAGTTGTATATATAATAGGTTACCACCACCTGACCTTCTGGCATTGGATCCCACATGGTAGATTCTTTTGATGTGCTTGTTCCGGATCTTTGGAGCGTGCAGCAAGCAAACCTCGTATGCCACATTAGCATCGTTGAGATGTTCACAGCTACTCACCTGAATGGGTTTCCCATTGCAACAGGCACCCTGACCCAATTTTGCGGTATATAACTTATTCTGTGCAGGATTGTTAACTACACCCAGCACGATCTGTTTCTTAATGGACAATCCAATTGAAACCGAGACATGTGGAATTTGTTTGATGAAGTTCGAGGTTCCATCGATGGGATCTATGATCCAAGTTGGAGCATCCGTCAGCTCTTTCGTTACATTGTCGTTCTTGTGTGTATCCTCCTCCCCAATGAACTTGTGATCTGGGTAGCGCGCCAGTATTTTCTCCACGAGAAACTCCTCTATCTGGTTGTCATAGGCAGTGACCACATTGTAGAACTCCCCGTCCTTAAGGGCCACCGCCTTGCCAGCATTTTGATAGCCCTCTAGGAGGATTTCCCCAGCTCTCACTGCGAGCGGATAGATAAAGTCGTATAGCTCCTCAATCTGGGACTTACTGGCTGCCATCTTAGTTGCTTGTCCAATCTGCTTATCTACCTATCTGTGTATCTTACAATGCTTTTGCGACTTCGTCGCACCTGTTCCGACTTCGTGTCGAGTGAATAAAGCACTGAGCACAGTCGTTAGAACGAGTTTTCACAGTTCAGTAACTTGGTTCACTGTGTGGCATTCGCTAACTGAGATTCCGGGCGAGTGAGAGCTTTTATTAATTTATTTGCACTTAATGTCAGCTTTTGTGCAAAATGGAATTTGCAGTACGTATATCATAATATTTACAAAATTCTTATCCTTCTTTATGAACATTTAAATAGCTAGACAATGTTTAAAGCTAGTTTTGAAAGCAGTTTACTATACTTGAATGTAATTGATGAAATCGTTATTAATCTAAATTCTTCTTTTTCAGGCACCCACACAACCCTGCATAGTGTCACCTGGTGGCCCACCTGGCGGTCCGCCACCTCCGGAGCGCTCGAGCCAGGAGAACCTGCACGCACTTCAACGCGCCATTGATTCAATGGAGGAGAAGGGCTTGCAGGAAGATCCTCGCTACTCCCAGCTGCTGGCAATGCGGGCCACCTCGAAGCATCAGCACCTTAATGGCAATCAGGTTAACTTGTTGCGCACACAGATCACTGCCTATCGGTTGCTGGCGCGGAACAAGCCCATATCCATGCAGATGCAGCAGGCGTTGCAGGCCGCACAGCAACAGCCACCGCCAGGACCTCCAATTGGGCCACCTGGAGCACCAGGCGGACCGCCACCAGGGAGCCAGCATGCAGGACAACCGCCCGTGCCGCCGCAACAACAGCAACAACCGCCACCTTCAGCAGGAACTCCACCCCAGTGCTCCACGCCGCCCGCAAGCAATCCTTATGGACCGCCAGTTCCTGGCCAGAAAATGCAGGTAGCGCCACCACCGCCACACATGCAACAGGGACAGCCATTGCCACCCCAACCGCCACAAGTGGGTGGACCCCCGCCTATCCAACAGCAGCAGCCACCTCAGCAGCAGCAACAACAGTCGCAGCCCCCGCCACCGGAGCCACATCAGCACCAGTTGCCAAACGGAGGCAAACCCCTGAGTATGGGACCGTCTGGTGGGCAACCACTAATAACTTCATCACCCATGCAGCCACAAGTGAGAGGGACACTGCCAGGAATGCCGCCAGGTAGTCAGGTTCCGCAACCAGGAGGAGGTCCTCAGCGACAGGTTCCACCTGCGGGCATGCCGATGCCCAAACCCAATCGCATTACAACGGTGGCCAAACCCGTCGGTCTGGATCCCATAACGTTGCTGCAGGAAAGGGAGAATAGGATAGCAGCCAGGATATCATTGCGCATGCAGGAGTTGCAGCGTCTGCCGGCGACGATGTCCGAGGATCTGCGTCTGCAAGCGGCTATCGAGTTGAGGGCCCTTAGGGTCTTGAACTTCCAGCGACAGCTGCGTATGGAGTTTGTTCAGTGCACGAGACGAGATACCACTTTGGAAACAGCGTTAAACATTAAGCTCTACAAGAGGACCAAGCGGCAGGGCCTGCGGGAGGCACGTGCCACCGAGAAGCTAGAGAAGCAACAGAAGCTAGAGGCTGAACGGAAGCGTCGCCAAAAGCATCTGGAGTTCTTGGCTGCAGTGCTTCAGCACGGCAAGGATCTGAGGGAGTTCCACAGAAATAATAAGGCACAGCTGGCAAGGATGAACAAGGCCGTGATGAACCACCACGCCAATGCCGAGCGTGAACAGAAGAAGGAACAAGAGCGCATCGAGAAGGAACGTATGCGACGTCTGATGGCCGAGGATGAGGAGGGTTACCGCAAGCTGATTGATCAAAAGAAGGACAAGAGATTGGCTTTCCTACTGTCGCAGACAGATGAGTATATTAGCAACTTAACTCAGATGGTGAAGCAGCACAAGGACGACCAGATGAAGAAAAAGGAGGAGGAGGGCAAGCGGCTGATACAGTTCAAAAAGGAGCTGCTGATGAGCGGAGAGTACATTGGCATTGATGAGGGCAGCATTGTTGCCGATATGCGGGTCCATGTGGTGGAACAGTGCACGGGCAAGAAACTCACCGGCGATGATGCCCCCATGCTGAAGCACTTGCACCGCTGGCTGAATATGCATCCTGGCTGGGATTGGATCGACGACGAGGAGGACAGCTGTGGGAGCAACGACGATCATAAACCCAAGGTGGAGGAGCAACCAACGGCAGCAGAAGATGCCACCGACAAAGCACAGGCGACGGGCAACGATGAGGATCCCAAGGATCTAATTACCAAGGCCAAGGTGGAGGACGATGAGTACAGGACGGAGGAACAGACGTACTACAGCATCGCTCATACCATTCATGAAAAGGTTGTGGAGCAGGCCAGCATCATGGTTAATGGTACGCTCAAGGAATACCAGATCAAAGGCTTGGAGTGGTTGGTTTCGCTGTACAATAACAATCTAAATGGTATTCTGGCCGATGAAATGGGTTTGGGTAAGACCATTCAGACCATTTCGCTGGTAACCTACCTTATGGATCGAAAGAAGGTTATGGGTCCGTACTTGATTATTGTACCACTCTCCACCCTGCCCAATTGGGTGCTGGAATTCGAGAAGTGGGCGCCAGCCGTGGGTGTAGTTAGCTACAAGGGCAGTCCGCAGGGAAGGCGATTGCTGCAAAATCAAATGCGAGCAACCAAGTTCAATGTGCTGTTAACCACATATGAGTACGTGATTAAGGACAAGGCGGTGCTGGCCAAGATCCAGTGGAAATACATGATTATCGACGAGGGTCACCGCATGAAGAACCATCACTGCAAACTCACCCAGGTGCTAAACACCCACTACATTGCCCCATATCGGTTACTTCTCACGGGTACACCTTTGCAAAACAAGCTTCCTGAGTTGTGGGCGCTACTTAATTTCCTGCTGCCCTCGATCTTTAAGTCCTGCTCCACATTTGAACAGTGGTTCAATGCGCCATTTGCCACCACTGGCGAGAAGGTCGAGCTAAACGAGGAGGAGACCATCCTTATCATTCGTCGTCTGCACAAGGTTCTTCGTCCCTTCCTGTTGCGTCGCCTCAAGAAGGAGGTAGAACACCAGCTGCCCGACAAGGTCGAGTACATCATCAAGTGCGACATGTCCGCGCTGCAGCGCGTTCTCTACAAGCACATGCAGAGCAAGGGTGTCCTGCTCACCGATGGTTCCGAGAAGGGCAAGCACGGCAAGGGAGGCGCTAAGGCGCTGATGAACACGATCGTTCAGCTGCGCAAGCTGTGCAACCATCCGTTCATGTTCCAGCACATAGAAGAGAAGTACTGCGACCACACTGGCGGTCATGGAGTTGTGTCCGGTAATTTTTCCTTTTTAATTCTTTGGTTTATTTATATTTACATTCGTATACTTTTCTTCATATTAAAGGTCCGGATTTGTATCGTGTCTCTGGCAAATTCGAGCTGCTTGATCGCATTCTGCCCAAGCTGAAGGCGACCAACCATCGCGTGCTGCTCTTCTGTCAGATGACCCAATGCATGACCATCATCGAAGACTACCTGGGATGGCGCCAATTCGGCTACCTTCGACTCGACGGTACCACGAAGGCCGAGGATCGTGGCGAACTACTGCGAAAATTCAATGCCAAGGGCTCGGATGTGTTTGTCTTTTTGCTATCCACCCGAGCCGGTGGTTTGGGTCTTAATCTGCAGACCGCAGATACTGTAGTGATCTTCGACTCCGATTGGAATCCCCATCAGGATCTGCAAGCCCAGGATCGTGCCCATCGTATTGGTCAACGTAACGAGGTGCGCGTCCTGCGACTAATGACAGTCAACTCCGTGGAAGAGCGCATCTTGGCTGCAGCCAGGTACAAGCTGAACATGGACGAGAAGGTCATCCAGGCTGGTATGTTCGATCAGAAGTCAACGGGTAGCGAGCGACAGCAGTTCCTACAGACGATTCTGCACCAGGATGACAACGAAGAGGAGGAGGAAAATGAGGTGCCCGATGACGAAATGATCAACATGATGATTGCCCGCAGCGAGGAGGAGATTGAAATCTTTAAGCGCATGGATGCAGAGCGCAAGAAGGAGGATGAGGAGATCCATCCGGGTAGGGAACGTCTGATCGATGAGTCCGAGCTACCCGACTGGCTGACAAAGGATGATGACGAGGTAGAGCGTTTCCACTATCAGTACGACGAGGATACCATTCTAGGTGAGTTACACTGCTCGCTGCTATTTAACCATTTTTCTTACGATAACAATTCCGCTTTAGGTCGAGGCTCCCGGCAGCGAAAGGAAGTGGACTACACCGATAGTTTGACTGAAAAGGAGTGGCTGAAAGCCATCGACGATGGCGCTGAGTTCGACGAGGAAGAGGAGGAAGACGATTCGAAACGCAAGCGACGAAAGCGCAAGAATAGGAAGGAAGAGTCCGACGATGATTCGTTGATCCTAAAACGGCGACGACGACAAAATCTGGACAAGCGGTCCAAAAAGCAGATGCACAAGATTATGAGTGCGGTTATCAAGCACAACCAAGATGGACGAACCCTGTCCGAACCGTTCATGAAGTTGCCTTCGCGGCAGCGGTTGCCCGACTACTACGAGATCATTAAGCGGCCAGTTGACATTAAGAAAATCCTGCAGCGCATTGAGGACTGCAAGTATGCCGATCTCAACGAGCTGGAGAAGGACTTTATGCAGCTATGCCAGAATGCACAGATCTACAACGAAGAGGCCTCCCTGATCTACCTGGACTCGATTGCCCTGCAAAAGGTATTCGTTGGGGCCAGGCAGAGGATAACAGCTGCAGCGGATGCAGCCGCAGTGGCAGCCGGAGATAACACGGGTGAAGCGCACGGCAATGGAGGTTCGGATAATTCGGACAACGACGACGACGATGGCGGCGATGACGGCTCCGACGACGAGGAGATTGCGACCACTTCAGCGGCGGCTGTCAAAATGAAGCTCAAACTGAACAAATCTCTGGCCAGTGCGCCCGCCACGCCCACGCAATCATCGTCGAATGTGAGCAGCGGAGCGGCTACCACATCCAAGAAGCAGACGCGTCGCAAGCGCTCCCAAAAGAAGTACACTATTTCAGACGACGACGACGATGACATGGACTAGCTACCGTTGGGAGTGATCTTCAAGCGCGGATCGTCGGATGTCGAAGGCATGGGCAATTGATTATTAATTAGTTTAAGTTTTACTTTCAAGGACGATGCTTACCAAAACCCTAGCGTTCGGGTTTTTTTAACCATCTAACCTATCATGCTATCAATTTTATCTATACATCTTTCCTAGTTGTATGTAGGTTCTCGATTAAGTTTACTATTCAATTATTTTCGCACACACCATTTATTTCTCCCAATTCTATTGATTGTATAATTATGTGCTTTAAAATAAATGCATACCTAACATAAAGTAAATCGAACAACTTGATATTTACGGACGGCGGATTGCTTCTTGAAAGACTGTTGGGGGACTAGTAACAAAGTTCTTATTTGAATCGAGGAAATAGTTTTAAATATATCAAAATAGGTCAATTTTCGTTTAATTAATAAGTTGTATTTTAGGAAGTCTAAAAGTAATTAAAAGTGGCTTCAGCATTGCTACTTAATACATCTATAACTACGCTTCTTCAATTAAATGCATACTTAAACATATTGATATGGTTGGTAAGACTAAAGCAGGTAGTGGAAGTACTCATCGCACATCTCGTGGACACTAGCGGTGTGCTCCTCGTCGCCGCTATCACTGCTCCGCAACGTGATTTTGTGTGCATTGGCGTACAAGTCGTCCTCATCAACAGCCGCATCGTCGGTTTCTATTAATTGTAATTGCAAAAGTGATGTGGCAGAAATGATAGTGGACGTAACTCCGTGACCTCACCTCGGTACTTTTGTTTGCGCCTCAAGCGTTGCTTGGAGCTTGAGAGCACTGCTTCGTCGCCCAGATCCAATTCGTTTTCGCGGGAGTTCCGGGAGTAACGAATTGGTGGCGCCAGAAACCAGTAGGATTGCAGGATGCCTTTGAGACCCGGCATTTGACGCAGTTCGGCCAACTTGAGCGGCTGCCTGGACAATGCTTGAAAAGATCGTAGCTGCAGTGTCACTGGTTGCGAAGTGCAGTTGATCAGCCTAATCACGGACTTTGCGGCTGTGGAGCAGACCATCGGATATATTTTGACATCAGGATCCGTAGGGACATTGGTGTAGGCCACTCCCAGCGATCTGCGGTTCAAATAGAACTCCAGGTGCCCACGCGTTCGATCCAAACAGACACCAATCAAACAGCCCTGCGAGAACTTCTGGCCGTAGGGCAGTAGCTCGCCACAGTGCTGAATCCTTCCGGAATATGAGAAGCCCCAGGACTGGGCATTGGTGCCCAGGGCCGAGACAAAGTGGAACTTGAACTGCCCTAGATTAACGCTTTCCGTGCCGATGCCAAACATCTAGGAAAAGTTGAAAGAAAAGGAAGGCAATTATAAAGAGAACATTATTTACATTGAACTTTAGCTGGCTTATCATCTAGTTGGGGTGTCTGCTGAGATTTCCTTCTCCCGCTGCGTCTGTTATCTTATCGCCGCGTTGTAATCTGTAATCCATAATACAACGAAGCGAACAATCAAGCCGTCTCCAATGGAATCGAGCACACCAGATGCTTGGTTAGTTGTGTTCTATTTTAAGGCGGCGACTTTGAGTGACATTCATCATGCTGAGCATCCCAACTAGTTGCCAAGCCGGCCTGATAACTAACCACATCCGTGCCGGCCAGAGTCGTGATTACGCGCATCTCCCAAAAGTGCACCATGTTTGTTTTAAGTGCCTGTTCCCCTCTCACAATCGCCGTGCCCTGACTGTAGGTGGGATGGAAGATGATGTCCCGGTCGGTGACCACGGCATCCGATTCATCAGTGGCGTGCCACCGCCAGGCATTCACGTTTCCGGGCTCATCCTCGCCGCATTGGCACCCGACCAGGTCGGGTATGTGGCCCTTGTGGTTGGTGACCTCAATGGAGTTGGGAAACGGACAATCGCAGAAGCCGGGATTGCATGCTTCTTGGTACGGGGGCAGCAGCATGTTGGCACTAGTTCCTCTTCACTGGTTTCCCTTCGGTTGCTTTGTAATGAATTGTGTCAGCCGTGTGCAATGATCTCGAGCAGTCGACGGACCACAAATGTTTCCAGTTAAACCAGCTGCAGCCTCATATATAAGCACATTACTCTGATCTGACTGAACAATAAACAAAACGATGCGTTGTAAATAGACGTCGGCATCGCTGCCGACGTCGCAACCAGTGTGACCGAAGGCCACAGTTCGGAACATAAAATATACTAGAAATATCTCAATTATGGGAATTATCGTCTATTTTATACCACTTTCATTTGTGGATTGCGAGTGCGTTAGAAAAAAAGAGACATGTTTTTAACTTGGTGTTTACAAAAGCTTATAAATCAGTATCAAAATCTTAAATGGGAATGTTGCTGGGCAACATTTTTAAAAATTTATTTGCGCGCGCTAACGATGGGTTTCCTACAAATGGCAGCCCTGATATCGATTTTCAGATGGCTTCGCAGATATGGCATCTCTTCCGCCTATGACAATCTGGCAGCACGCGAAGCCACAAACAGCGGCTTTTCACTACAATATTTCCGCAAAAAGTTGTAAAATAGATTAATTTAAGTGCTTAATACTTGTAAAAACAACTAAACAGACATGGCGGATGCCGCAGCACGTCAGCTGCAGTACGAGTACAAGGCGGTAAGTGCCAAATCCCGCCCGGGAAAACTTTTCCCACTCCATGCGGCGTCTCTGCAGAATTTCACAAACACGTTAAATGTATTTTCCATTTTTCAGAACTCCAATCTTGTGCTGCAAGCCGATGTCCGACTCATCGAACGTCCGCGGCGCGATGAGGCCACTGGCGAGGTGTGTTCCTTGGTGGGAAAGCTGGACGGAACCAGGATGGGAGATCGTTATCAGCGAACGAAGCCGGAGAAAACGGAGGAGCGCAAGGTGAAACGTCAGAAGCGCGACGAAGCCCAGTACGATTTCGAGCGGATGAAGGGCGCCACTCTGCTCTCTGAGGGCATTGACGAGATGGTGGGCATTGTGTATCGACCCAAGACCCAGGAAACTCGACAGACCTACGAGGTCCTGCTCAGTTTCATCCAGGAGGCTCTGGGGGATCAGCCCAGGGATATCCTGTGCGGTGCCGCTGATGAGATTCTGGCTGTCCTCAAGAACGATCGCTTAAAGGATCGGGAGCGAAAGAAGGATGTGGATAGTTTGCTGGGCGCAGTTACAGATGAGCGATTCGCTCTGCTGGTTAACCTGGGCAAAAAAATCACAGACTTTGGCAGTGATGCCGTGAATGCTTTGACTGCTGCTCCCAACAACGAGGAGCAGATCGATGAAACTTACGGCATCAATGTCCAGTTTGAGGAATCCGAGGAGGAGAGCGACAACGACATGTATGGTGAGATTCGCGACGATGATGTCCAGGATGAAGGAGAGGAGGCCCGCATTGATCACACACTGCATGCAGAGAATGTGAGTAATGTAGTTAAAATCGCTATTCCCATTTCTAATTCGTGTTTGCTTTCACAGCTGGCCAACGAGGAAGCCGCAAATAATGTAAAGAAAGAGCGCTCCTTGCATCCTCTGGACATAGATGCGTATTGGTTGCAGCGTTGTCTGAGCAAGTTCTACAAGGACGCCATGGTGTCGCAAAGCAAAGCCGCCGATGTGCTGAAGATCCTGAAAGATGCCGCCGACGATCGCGATTGCGAAAATCAATTGGTGCTTCTGCTGGGCTACGATTGCTTTGACTTCATTAAGCAATTGAAGCTTAACCGGCAGATGGTCCTGTACTGTACCATGCTCGCCTCAGCTCAAACAGACAGCGAGCGGCAAAGGATTCGCGAAAAGATGCGCGGAAATTCTGCGTTGGCCAAAATCCTTCGGCAATTGGATACGGGAAAGTCAGAGGATCAGGACGAAGGCGAAGCACGGGGAAGCAAGCGTGGCAAAGGCGATGCAGAGGATGGTGGAGCGGCGGCTGCCGGGCAGGTGGCCGGTGTGCGACAGCTACTCGAGTTGGAAGAAATGGCATTCACTCAAGGATCTCACTTTATGGCCAACAAGCGCTGTCAGCTACCCGACGGCTCCTACAGGAAACAACGTAAGGGCTACGAGGAGGTGCACGTGCCGGCACTGAAACCCGTGCCATTTGATGCCAATGAGGAACTTCAGCCTGTGGACAAGCTCCCGAAATATGTCCAGCCTGTGTTCGACGGTTTCAAGACCCTTAATCGTATCCAAAGTCGTTTGTACAAGGCCGCTCTGGACAGTGATGAGAATATGCTGCTGTGCGCCCCTACTGGAGCTGGTAAAACTAATGTGGCCCTGCTAACCATGATGCGGGAGATTGGAAAGCACATCAACGAAGATGGTACCATCAACGCGCAGGATTTCAAAATCATTTACGTGGCTCCCATGAAATCGCTGGTGCAGGAAATGGTGGGCAATTTTGGACGACGCCTTGCTTGCTATAATCTGACGGTCTCCGAGTTGACTGGAGATCACCAGCTGACTAGGGAACAGATCGCCGCCACGCAGGTTATTGTGTGCACACCAGAGAAGTGGGATATCATCACTCGAAAGGGAGGAGAGCGTACTTTTGTGAGCTTAGTGCGATTGGTAATCATCGATGAGATTCACTTGCTCCACGACGAGCGTGGTCCGGTGCTTGAGGCCCTGGTGGCACGTACGATAAGGAATATTGAAACTACGCAGGAGGAGGTGCGATTGGTGGGCTTATCTGCCACACTGCCCAACTATCAGGACGTGGCCACCTTCCTACGCGTAAAGCCCGATAAAGGCCTCTTCTACTTTGATAACAGCTATCGGCCTGTGTCCCTGGAGCAGCAGTATATCGGTGTGACGGAGAAGAAGGCCCTAAAGCGGTTCCAGGTGATGAACGAGATTGTTTATGAGAAGACCATGGAGCATGCTGGGCGCAATCAGGTCCTGGTCTTCGTACACTCGCGCAAGGAGACTGGAAAAACGGCCAGGGCCGTGAGGGACATGTGCCTGGAGCAGGATACCCTTGGTAGCTTTCTTAAGGAAGGATCAGCAAGTATGGAAGTGCTGCGGACTGAAGCCGAACAAGTAAAGAACACAGAGCTAAAGGAGTTACTGCCCTACGGCTTTGCCATTCATCATGCTGGAATGACCCGCGTCGATCGTACTTTGGTGGAAGATCTATTCGCTGATCGGCACATTCAAGTTTTGGTTTCCACCGCCACTCTGGCTTGGGGTGTCAATCTACCAGCTCACACTGTAATCATCAAGGGCACGCAGGTATACAATCCGGAAAAAGGACGTTGGGTGGAGCTGAGTGCTTTGGATGTTCTGCAGATGTTGGGTCGTGCTGGACGACCGCAGTATGATACCAAGGGTGAGGGTATTCTTATAACCAATCACAGTGAGTTGCAGTTCTATCTCTCCTTGCTCAACCAGCAGTTGCCGATTGAGTCCCAATTCATCTCTAAGCTTCCTGACATGCTCAATGCAGAGATTGTGCTAGGAACGGTCCAACATCTCCAGGATGCAGTTAACTGGTTGGGCTACACTTATCTGTACATTAGAATGTTGAGGAATCCCACGTTGTACGGAGTTTCCCATGATGCCATCAAGGCTGATCCTCTGTTGGAGCAACATCGTGCTGATCTCCTGCACACCGCAGCTTGCTGCCTGGAGAGGAGTGGTCTCATTAAATACGATCGAAAGACGGGACACTTCCAGGTTACTGATCTGGGACGCATTGCCTCTCACTATTACCTAACCCATGAAACCATGCTGACTTACAACCAGCTGCTCAAGCAAACGCTTAGTGAGATTGAGTTGTTCCGCGTATTCTCCCTATCCTCGGAATTCCGGCATATTTCCGTCCGAGAAGAGGAAAAGTTGGAGTTGCAGAAGCTCATGGAACGAGTGCCCATTCCCATTAAGGAGTCCATTGAGGAGCATAGCGCCAAGGTGAATGTTTTGCTCCAAGCCTATATCTCACAGTTGAAACTGGAGGGCTTTGCATTGATGTCGGACATGGTGTTCATTACCCAATCCGCTGCCCGTTTGATGAGAGCCATTTTTGAAATTGTACTGACCCGCGGATGGGCTCAATTGGCGGACAAAACGTTAACGCTCTGCAAGATGATCGACAGAAGGATGTGGCAATCGATGACACCACTTAGGCAGTTCAAGAAGATGCCCGATGAGATTGCCAAGAAGCTGGAGAAAAAACACTTCCCTTGGGGCAGGCTTTACGATCTAGAGCCACATGAACTTGGTGAGCTGATTAGAGTGCCCAAGCTAGGAAAGACTATTCACAAGTTTGTGCACCAGTTCCCCAAATTGGAGCTCTCCACGCACATTCAACCCATAACAAGGGGAACTCTGAGAGTGGAACTCACAATTACACCCGATTTCCAATGGGATGAGAAGGTGCATGGCCAATCGGAAGGTTTCTGGGTTTTGATTGAAGATGTCGACTCGGAACTCATTCTCCATCACGAGTTTTTCCTGCTGAAGCAGAAGTATTCCCAGGATGAGCACCAGCTTAAGTTCTTTGTGCCTGTCTTTGAACCTCTGCCACCGCAGTACTTCCTTCGCATTGTCTCAGACCGTTGGATAGGTGCAGAGACCCAATTACCAGTTTCTTTCCGACACTTGATTCTGCCCGAGAAGAATATGCCACCTACGGAGCTGTTGGATCTCCAACCGCTTCCCATTAGTGCACTCCGGCAGCCGAGATTTGAATCGTTTTATTCGCAACGCTTCCCGCAATTCAATCCCATTCAGACACAGGTCTTCAACGCAGTCTACAATAGTGATGAGAATGTCTTTGTTGGAGCACCAACTGGATCCGGAAAGATGACTATTGCAGAGTTTGCCATCATGCGCTTGTTCACTACCCAATCCGATGCACGATGTGTCTATTTGGTGTCGGAGGAGGCATTGGCGGACTTAGTTTTCGCGGATTGGCATAGCAAATTTGGATCGCTGGATATAAAAGTGGTTAAATTGACCGGCGAAACTGGAACCGATCTTAAGCTGATAGCCAAGGGACAGCTGGTGATCACTACTGCGGATAAGTGGGATGTGTTGTCGCGCAGATGGAAGCAGAGGAAGAACGTACAACTGGTGAACCTGTTCATTGTGGACGAACTGCAGTTGGTGGGTGGCGAAGAAGGTCCTGTTTTGGAAATTGTATGCTCTAGGATGCGATACATTAGCTCGCAGATTGAGAAACAGATCAGAATAGTGGCGTTGTCTGCATCGCTAACGGATGCCAGGGATGTCGCCCAGTGGCTGGGGTGTAATCCCAATGCCACTTTCAATTTCCACCCCAGCGTGCGTCCCATTCCGTTGGAGCTGCACATCCAAGGCTATAATGTAACCCACAACGCCACCAGAATTGCCACGATGTCCAAGCCTGTTTACAATGCCATCCTCAAGTACAGCGCCCACAAGCCGGTGATTGTGTTCGTCTCATCCAGAAAGCAGGCCAGGCTCACTGCAATTGATGTTCTGACCTACGCAGCATCGGATTTGCAACCCAATCGATTCTTCCATGCTGAGGAGGAGGATATCAAGCCGTTCCTCGAACGAATGACGGATAAAACTTTGAAGGAGACATTAGCGCAAGGAGTGGCCTATCTTCATGAGGGCCTATCCGCCTCAGATCATCGGCTGGTGGAGCAGCTGTTTGACTCTGGCGCCGTGCAAGTGGCTGTTGTCTCCAGGGATCTTTGCTGGGGCATGAGCATCTCCGCCCACTTGGTGATCATCATGGACACACAATTTTACAACGGTAAGAATCATTCGTATGAGGACTATCCCATTACCGACGTGCTGCAAATGATTGGTCGAGCCAATCGACCCAACGAGGATGCGGATGCCAAGTGCGTGCTGATGTGCCAGAGCAGCAAGAAGGACTTCTTTAAGAAATTCATCAACGAGCCGCTGCCCATTGAAAGTCATCTGGATCATAGAATGCACGATCACTTTAACGCCGAGGTGGTCACCAAGACAATTGAGAACAAACAGGATGCTGTTGATTATCTCACCTGGACGTTCCTCTACAGAAGATTGACCCAAAATCCCAATTACTACAATCTGCAGGGCGTCACGCATCGCCATCTCTCCGACCATCTTTCCGAGTTGGTGGAGAATACGCTGAGCGATCTAGAACAGTCGAAGTGTATTAGCGTGGAGGATGATATGGACACTTTGCCACTCAATCTGGGCATGATTGCTGCCTACTATTACATCAACTATACAACTATCGGTATGAAGCAGTAGATTTAAGTTTAAGCAATTGTCATCTTCATTTCCCTATCATTTTTTTCCCAGAGCTCTTCAGCTTGTCCCTTAACAGCAAAACAAAAGTGCGTGGCCTGCTGGAAATTATTTCATCGGCAGCTGAGTACGAGGATGTGGTGGTCAGGCATCATGAGGAGCAGGTTCTGCGCACGCTGTCTCAGCGACTGCCCAACAAACTCACAGGACCCAATGAAACGGCTCCAAAGTAAGCAGCCCATATATTTAGAATCCCAACAAGAATCTTACTAATGTTATTTCAGATTCAATGATCCTCACATCAAGACCAATTTGCTGCTTCAGGCTCATCTTTCGCGATTGCAATTGGGACCTGAACTGCAAGGCGATACGGAGCAGATACTGAGCAAGGCCATCCGCCTCATTCAGGCCTGTGTAGATGTGCTGAGTTCAAATGGCTGGCTATCGCCGGCTGTGGCTGCCATGGAGCTGGCTCAGATGGTCACGCAGGCCATGTGGAGCAAGGACTCGTACTTGAAGCAGTTGCCGCACTTTAGTCCCGAGATTGTTAAGCGGTGCACAGAGAAGGTGAGAAGAGCAGCATACCAAACTCTAGGATTATCTCATGTTTCGTTGTATATTTCAGAAAATCGAAACTGTTTTCGATATCATGGAACTGGAGGACGAGGATCGCACTCGCCTGCTGCAGCTCTCCGATTTACAAATGGCCGATGTTGCTCGATTCTGCAACCGGTACCCCAACATTGAGCTGAACTATGAGGTGGTGGACAAGGATCGTATCAACTCAGGATCAACCGTTAATGTAGTGGTTCAACTGGAACGTGAGGATGAGGTCACTGGCCCAGTCATTGCTCCATTCTTCCCGCAGAAACGCGAAGAAGGATGGTGGGTCGTCATAGGCGATCCCAAGACCAACTCCCTGCTCTCCATCAAACGGCTCACGCTGCAGCAAAAGGCAAAGGTCAAGCTGGACTTTGTGGCACCTAGTCCGGGCAAACACGACTACACTCTGTACTACATGAGCGATTCCTATTTGGGTTGCGATCAGGAGTACAAGTTTTCCATCGAAGTGGGTGACTTCCAGTCGGAAAGCGAGAGCGAGTCAGATTAGTTTTCTTAAGGATCATCAGTTGGACATGTCTGCGCAAATGAAAATCAATCATTTTACAATTTACGCGCATTAATTGTATCAATAATAATTTCGTGTACTACTTTAGTAGAAACCAAATTGTAACAAAATACACTGAGGATAATTATATAAAGTGTTCCGTACAAAACAAAAAGAATATAATTAAAACAAAATAACAAACATTGTTCAAGTTTCTTTCGTTATATTTCATAGTCAACAATGTCAATTCTTATATTTTTTAAGAAGCTTTTTAATTTCATATGGAACAATTCAAGTTTGTTATAATTTGTAATCTGGATTATCAAAATGGAACCGTTTAGATTTTAATTAATTAATTCGAATTATCTTCAATTCAATCATAAATATTTATTTGGGTTTTTATGTGCACATAGGATTGCTGACAAATAGATTAACTTGGAGGTATTTTCCCTGTATGGTGGACTTTGCTTTTAGCGGCTGACAGAAACTGCCGACCCATGGCTACTGCCACGATTGGCTCCTCCATTAGCGAAGCTGTTCGTGGAGCTAAAGTTGATTGTCTGTCCATTGGGAAGATGGTACACCTGACTCAGCGAAGCACCTGCCGCATTATTGGATCCAAAGGGGCTGGTGTTCTGGGACTGAGTGGCCGTGCTAGCGGAGGAGGCACCGAATGATCCATTGGCACTCTGCGACTGGAAGCCCTGAGCCTGCCCACTGGCGGCCGAGGATCCAGAGTTGAGTCCATTGTTGTAGTTGCTGTGGGCAGCTCCGTTGGATGCGGCCTGCTCCTGATTGTAACCACTGGGTCCGAGTGGTCCGAGCGGATTTAACTCGACGTTGGCATTGGCATTGCCGCCATCTGGTCCGGCACCAACATCAACACCCGCTTTGGTTCCCCCAGCGCCGGCCGATGTGCCCGCCTGAACTTTTCCACCTTGATTACCGCCGAATCCTGGATTTCCTCCGTATCCTGGATTACCGCCGAATCCCTCATTACCGCCGAATCCCTGGTTGCCTCCGAATCCCTGGTTGCCTCCGAATCCCTGGTTGCCTCCAAATCCTTGATTACCGCCGAATCCACCTCCAAAACCCGACTCTCCACCGAATCCGCCGCCGAATCCGGGATTTCCAGCATACTGACCACCAAATTGTCGTCCAAACTGACGCTTTACCCTCTTATGAGTGGCCTGGATTCCGGATCCAGGATCCAGGACCGAACGGACGCGACGCACCTGTGGGTTAGACTTGGGTTTGATGTACAAGGCTGATTCCACCACTACTTCCTCGATTGTGGCGCCCTTGGAAGCTGTAAAATGCAAATTTATATACTTTATTAATTATTTAATATTTATTTTATTTTCAATTAAAAAAAGTTGAATAATCGCAAGCTTATTATTAAAAAAAATTCGCAGCAATCTATAATTTTATTAAATATTTTACGCTTTGAATGAATGTACACATAAACACATAAATTTAAAGATAGATATGTATAGATAGATATTTATAGAATTTCAGATTTTAAAAGTATTTTCCAAATTAATTTATGAAGTTTTACAATCCAATTAAATCGAAGATTTGTAAATCCCGAGCGTCTTAATGTTTAAAATTCAACTTACGCAAATCATCATCGTCGGTTTGGACCTGCTTCTCGTTGCGCTGCCTTAGTTGGGGAAACGCCGACGCAGCTCCCAGACAGATGAGGGCCACAAATAGCACCGGAATTGATAGATTCATTTCGTGTTCTTCGATTAGATTGGTTGCCTTCTGGAGATCGCAGCTGGACACGTCCGTTGGCTGCTCCGCTTCGCGATCAACTGTTGGATGTACATATTTCAGCCTGTCCGCTCGGCCAATCGGCCGATCAACTCTCACTTTCAATCGCCGCAGGGGGCAGCCCCTTTGGTCTGGATGGCGCTAATTGCTTCTATCAATATTCAAGATGTTCGGCAAATATGAACAAAAAAATTAAAACCAAAACTGGCTTGTATAATCAAACGATTTTTGGCACATGTAACCGATGCAAACTTTGTAGGAAAAAAACAAAACGGGTGTACAAAAGCCGAAACCGGTTGGCATCCAAAGCTCGTGGAGGAACTAGTTTGGTTTTCTTTTGTTTATTTTGTTGCTTGGAGCTGCCTATTGTTTTTTGTTGTTTTTCGATTTCCATTTCGGGAAACAGATGTTGTCCAGAACTTTTACGGGTCCACAGAGTGGAGGCGGCCAGATCTCCCAAAATGAGTTGGTGCTTGCAAGTGTGGGGGGCACATCCCAGTGAACATTTCTGTCGGATTTCCAAAGGCAGACGCTTGTCTGCCCTTTCAGCTGATAAGAGGCTAGAACCATTGGTTTAGTTGGAATAATCACTTTTATTTCTATTTCTAATCTAAAAGGCTAGACAAACTTTCAGAAAATTAATTCATGGGAGTGCACTTAAATAAATGAATAAATCGATTTTTTTTGTAACATACTATTACAATTTGAATTCATAATTTAAAGAAATCCATTATAAAAGCAAATGGTTTATTATAGTAATAAATTCTTCCATAATTACATTAGTTACATAAAGTGTTTATTACTTGTTTCACATTTAATCTAAAAGTATTGACAAATATTTCAGAAATTTAAGTAAGTTGTGCAATACGAATTTAAACGCGAATTAGGACATTCACAGCTGCCTTCCATCAAAATGAGAATGAAGTGAACGATAACAAAGGGACATTTGTTGAGATCGCTTAATCAAACATGTAATATGCGAACGAATTAATGATGTATACGAATTTGCGTACTAACTAAATGGATAAAACACAATGAACCGAAAGTAATATATATTTTTTGTACAACTTGAAAGTCGTCATGAGGCGCTTGAATGGTTTGTTTTGCGAGTTTTTCCTTACAATATTGTTTTTAATGCTTACTCTTACGTTAAGGAATCAACAAAACTGAGCACTGTTCGATATAGTTAGCATTTAACCTAGGATAAGTGGTTAATCAGCGGCTGAGGGCCTACTCGATGCCATGGGCGAAGATCATGACCAAACCTGGATCGATCATGACGTCCTCAGTCATGTGGAGGTTGTCGCAGCTCAAAACGAGCACCGCTTGCTTGCCTGCGGAAGAGTAAGTTTCAAGATAAAACCTTCTTAATTCAGGATTTAAGCTTGTTACCTGGAATGCGTCGACACACATAGTTGTCGTATATCCTACGATTGGTTTGACGTGTCTCCAGCGAACTGAGTCCACGGGGCCAACGTCGCTCGTGGCAGAACTCCATAAGACTATCCAGGATGTGTGGCGGACAGCCCGACTCGGACAAAGCGCGCTTGATCATGAGCTATTAAATGAAAAGTGAGTTGACGTTTTTAAAAGATGTAGGATTAGGGCTTCACCTGCAGTGCATCGTCGGGCGTAGAGATCATTCCCCCCCAGCGCGTAACCCTGGCCCGGGGCAGTGTGCTGCTCCAGCGGATCACCTCGTCGCGCTCCATCTGGTCGGCTATGGCCCGCATCGCAGGATTGGAAACGCGCATGGCACGCATAAAGTCCTTGAATAGCTGAAGCTCGCGCTTCAGTTCGTTGATAGTCAGCTGCTGGTCGGTGAGCTCCGATTTGAGCTCACCCATCTTTTCCGTCTGCTTGACAATTAAAGTGCGCAGCTCCCGCACGCAGTTGTGGTCCTTTAGCTCATCCTTGGGTATGTCAAAGCCGCAACCCTTCTCGCAGGGGAATGGTCGCTTCGGGTTGTGAATGCATTCTTCCAGATGGGAATTGTAGGCGTCTAGCTTGAGAACAGCCGTGCAGCCATAAGGCGCATTGTCACAGGTAATTGACAGTCTGGTTGGCAAGGGTCAAAGATTAGTTAGGGTTTACAAGGGCGTAGAGTAGGAGGCGTTGGGTGTTTCTCACCTGGACAGTAGGTTGCGCAATATGCGAGGCACTGCCCGCAAGTTGGCAGTGGTCAGGGCATTGCGATCCACCGGACAAGTGGGCTGGCGGGTTAGCCACTCGTTAATGCATCCGCGGCAGAAGGCGTGCTCGCACATCACGGCCTGAATCGGTAGATATGTATGATTGTATATTTAATGCATATGTATGATGCGTGGTGTGCGTTCTTTGCAAACAAAACAAACCTGCAGCGGATCTTCCAGCACTCCAGAGCAGATGGGACAGGTGAGCTCCTCGTCCACCTCCCCCTGAAACCGATTCACATCGTAGCCCATCCTAGGTCCTCAGCACGCTGGCCATCCGCATAAAAATACTATTAATAATTCTTTTCTGCGGATTGCAAAATCTGTGTTTTTTTTCGGTTCAGTCAGTGCAGTGTTGTGTAGTGTGAATGAGTAGTGTTGGAAAGCAGGGATGGCACTTCAGCTGTATTCCGCGGGAAATGGCTTCTTAGAATAACTGTTTAGCTTGAAAATATTGAGATACACCTTAGTTTTAAGATAAAGTTTGACTTAAAGTCAAAATTTTCGATATAATAGAATTTTTATTTGATCTTCTCCATTCATAGGCTGCGATTGAAACATCCAAAATATTTATTTGTACTATTGAATTAGCTTTGGTCAGGCAGCTTAATAAATGAAATACTCCATTGTCCTGGTTAAAATCTTTTTACACACTTGAGGATCATATATTTCACAAATAATGTACATATCCTGCCCAAAGGACCACGTCAGCATAAGCCTACGGTGATTAATCAGCGCGCAGTTGATTTAAAAATATATCATCTGTATAATAGGTAAAAATATCAATGTATTTAACAGTCTGGACCGTTGGCATGCCACTATTTGGTATTTGGTATACAATAATGAAATTCGTCGAAAAAGAAGCCCAATGGACATGGCAACCCCCAATTCATGGACTAACACAACACATAAAACATTTAACGCTTAATCCGATACCCCCAGTGCCCCGCACCCTCGTAGCCAGTTATCCTGTACTATATCTCGTTGCGATCCTTCCAGCCATATTTCTGGCGTTGCTGCTTCTCCCTACTATTGCTATTACCCTGCCTATTTCCATTATAGGAGGAGCTCTTCGGCGGGGCGCAATAGCAGGATCTCTGCTGGGAGTCCAGATAGGAGCGGCATCCCAGGGTCAAGGTGCCGGTGAATAGCATCTTGGCAGCCGCCTTGCAGCCCTTCATCATCAGATCGCTGGCTATGGACTTCTCGTAGCTGTCGCAGTACTTGTACAGGCACCTCTTGAAGTCCAGGTCGCACAGCTCCTTATCGCTATTACAGGTGTCGTAGCAGATATCGTGGTCGTTGCAGCACGTCTCCATCTCCTTGGCCGGCAGATAGTCAGTGCTGATCCTCAGACCCAGGGAACCGCATCCATCTGCCGTGGGGGTATAGAACTTATTCTGAACCGCTCTGGGCGCTGTAAGATAAACACACATATGGATGCTGGGCAATTTACATAATGCGCTGTGCGTCACCACACCTGGTCCTCCGATATCCGGTGCGGGGCATTGGTATATGCAGTTCTCGTCCACGGCCGCATCGAAAACCTCGTGGACAGTGCGAAATTTGCGCACCAGCACTATGAGGTTCTTGAACACGTCACCAAAGATCGCCTCCGCGGCTATAATGGCATCCCTTAGCTAAATCCGGGGAGAGAAGATACAGGAGTAACAGATACCAGCTCTCACAGATTCCCTTCGAGAAGAGGTGCACCTTACGTGGACTATGGTGCTGGATCCATAGCCTGAATAGGCGTAGGTTAGGAACGTTAGAAGGTATATGGCCACCTTCATCCAGGAGAACTGCATCTTCGCTGTTTAATTCGTTTTTAAAGGGCGAGCTATTTGTTGTTTGCGCGTAATAATAAACTAAACTATGTGAAAGATAGTTCTATCAGTGTGACCAAGCGTCATCGTTCAAATATACCAACCGGCTCGGAAATCATACCAAACTACATATGAGGTGGCATACTTTTAGGCACTGTTGGACATTTTAATAAATACTTAAATATTTATGATTTATGATGTTATGATTTATAAAACAAAACAAAAATCATTAAGAACATAAAAATCTTGTTTTGTCTTTGCAGTGAGTATTATAATTTATGTTATAAATTTATAACAGTAAATTGAATTTCTGAACAGTGGCGCCATCTGGTAAAGGCAACTCAAAACATATAACTGACAATACAGATACATCGATATATCGAGGAGGGAAATTCAAAAAAGTAGGAATAAACAACATTTTCCTTAAATGGATTTGTGGAATATATTTTTGGAACATATTTTAGTGGCTTGCAGAATCAGCACAAGTGTCTTCGCAAATTTCGTCTGCGGCTTATATTCCTGCTGGAAGCTATGTGAGTTGCTACCCACAATTATACTTAATGCGGCAAGGATACTAAACATTCTTATGCCTCACAGTCTGTGGCGACCATGACAGGGCTGTCGGTCTGCGGGCAGGACTTGGCACGCCCACTCAAGGAGGTGAGTGCATGCAGTGTCCTTGCACTTGACAACAGGACTGAAGCAGCCTCAAAAACGAAATAGTGAAATAGGGGAAATAAAGTCGCACACAGAAAACGTAAACGCAAAGCTTGCTGACATCTCGTGCCTGCCTTCGCTTAATTATAACATCAAATTGAAATGCACACGGCAATTGTATGCGGCACCTGAAATGAGACTGTGGCACGCAGGCGTCACTCGTACTCGCATTTCGTTTGCACCTGACCTTGTTGGCCTTTATTACAACGGCCAGCGAAATCAACGTGCATAAACATGCGAACGCAACACCCGAAAACCGTTAAAGAGGCGCACTCGTTGTTTGCTTAAAACCGAAACAGAGGGCTCGTAAATACACAAAACATATTTTCTAGATTTTCCCAGCAACGAATCGCCGCTGCCGCAAAGTCTACTGAAAACAAACAAGACACTGAGAAAAAACACCCCCACCATAAAACCACACCATAAACCTTTTGATTTAAAACGGCTTCTTAAACGCTTCTGTTTTCAATCGTAGTTTTTCACTTTTCACGTAGGCTAAACTTATTAGCATAAGCATTTATTTTATAACTAAATTACATCCTTTAAGTATTTTCCTGTATTTTCCATCTCTTCTACACAAGTCTTCTTATTTGTTGAAATAACACAAACATAGGTATAAGCAAAGACACTAGAATAACTAGAATTATTTTAGTGTCTTTGGTATAAGTGTTTCTTGGAATATTTAAAAATTCGCTGCTGACGAAATGTCTGCTGAAACTCCTACACTTGGGAAAATCCTACATTTATTACAATTTTCCGACTTTTCGCAGGCAATGTGTCTGTTAAAGCAGCTTAAGGAAAACCAATCCTTGTATAAACTACCCAACTCAGGGTTCAGGATTACATTTATTATTTATTTATGATTACTTAAATCAGGTAAAATCGTAAAAAACGTAGTTAAAAAAGATAAAAAGATATTTCATAAGAAATATAATATAGAATTTTTCTTATTTATGATAACAATGTAAAATATTATTAAAATTATCATAAAAATATGTAAAAAGTTGTCTACGCAGCGACAAAATATCTACTTTTTTATCAATGTATCTTCTAGATTAATTATTATAAACTTTGGTCGCTGCAAAGACTTTCAGTTCCGTGATGGTGTTGTCCTTGTCGCCATCATTGATTCCGAACCGCCTCCGCCATCCTGATGGCGATGATCCTGTTGCCGCAAAAGCGTTTAGGTCCTCAAATGGAACGGCACTCGGGACACTTGGCCAAAACCAAATATCTGCACACATGGAGAGCAAACACAAACACATCCGACTATCAAGCGAGCATCCCGAAGCCATCTCTCCCCCTCCCCTTGGCCACCATCAGCAGCATCATTATTACCATCGTCATCATTGGCCAATGCCCCGCCCCTCCCGACAATGCCGCCCCCTTTTCCGAACCACCACGACTGCGCTGCCAACTGCGACGTCGACGTCGAGAGCTGTGGCAAGCGATTCGCAGATTTTACGTTTCAGTTTCGTGCAAAACGTGGAAGCGGCTGGTCAAACCAAGAAAAAAACACCACAGAACACTCAGAAATCATCCGAAAGAAAATTGGAAAACTCGACATTGGTCTGCAGACTAGGCAAGCAAAAAAAAAACATTCAAAGTTTGCAATCATCACGTTTGATTAATTGCGCTCAGTTTAACTAATTTGGCAATCTGCTGGCACAGCGGAGGAAACTAACTAAAAAAACAGAAGAAAAACTGCAAGCTGCGCTGTAAAAACCGGAAATTCTAGATCTCTCGGATCTCACGATCCCAGCGTATATAAACAAAACAAAGCGGCACCTTTAGCAACAAAACAAAAACAAAAAAAACCGAAGAAAAACCCACGAAAAAAGTGACATAAATAAAGCAAATCGCGATCGGTGTGTCCAGTCGATCTGAAAAAAATAATACCTATGGCCACCGTATACCTATAACACCCGTAATACCTATACCTATACCCCCCACCCCCCGCCGAGAAACGCTGAGTGTTGAGTTTATTTCTGTTTCTGTGTCGGCTTCAGCGGTTTTTCGCCTTTTTTCTGTTATTATTGCCGGCCAGAAGCGAAGGAAAAATCGAAATCGACGGCTAGTCGCGGAAAATCGTGCGCTCTTAAAGTAACATATTTATTTTTAACAATTTCGCAAGCGTTCAAATTTTGCTCCAGCAAAAAATTCAGAATCAGAACTCACCAACCAGACAACAACAATAAATATAGATCGGCTGTGGGATCGTAAAGTAGAAAAAAACAAAAACCAAAAAGCTAAAAACAAAAAACCAAAACAAAAACCAAACCAAAGGCAACGACGACGGCCGGCAACTTTGGATCTCAAAATTTAGCTCGGTGAGTAATAGTGGGCAGTGTAAAAAGTGGAAGCCAGCAACAAATCATAAATGTCTTGCTTTCCAAAACAAAATGTGGAGATAAATTCGTTTGATGATTAAGCTGCGAGTACTATAATTAGGCGAGCCGATTTAATTAGTGCAATTAGCAAATTACACCTCACATGGCGGGCTAAATCTTGATATTTGGAGTGGAAAGTGTGGGTTTTTTTAGATACTTTGAGATCTTGCTAATGCAGTCATTAAGTTTATTTGATTCGTAGATTGATGTGTCTTTAAACATTAAAATGAAGCTGGAAGATCTAACGCCTCATAATGTTAAAAGAAATATTAAAATCAGAGTTAGGAATAAAAAGTTAAAAAAGTCTGTTTGCAACTAAAAACATGTTAGCAACTAAAGTTGTAAATCGCTTTAAATATATCTGATTAGTTTTTGGGATTATATTTCCCAGAAATTAAAATTTAACATTCATTCTTTTATAGTATGTATCATTTGCAAGAAATCAAATTTTTCATTCAGATAAAATTAAAAAAGGCGTGTAAAATATTTTGAATCTTCTTGAACATTTCAAAGTTCAGAAAGCGTGATAAATTATTAGATTCTTCCCTGCAAATAGTAAATATTTAAAAAATTCTAAAAATATTTGAGTTATTCTTAAAAACTCAAGAAAGATGAACTTTGTACCCTCTCTTTCAAAATCTGCCAGCTATTTGCATTCAGGTGACCCCATTTAAATGGCTTTTCTTCATGTCGCGCTTCAATAACTTTCCGCCAACTCAGCCAAGGACTTTCGAAATCTATTCCCCAACTTCTCCATACGCATAAATGTTTATATGTTTCCCTAACCAAGTACAGTGAGGAACTAGCACAAGGACAACGGAAGTACTTGCTCCATAAAAACAAATCCAAGACCATAAATCTGTATCGCCCTTATGTGAGTTTGGGAAAACCAACCAACTCCCAGTGAAAATACTTATAACGAAAACAAAGCGTGTGGCTCATGATATTTATGTTATGATTACATTTAGCCGGCATTATTTTTGACGATTATTGCCATTTGGGGTTTATTAGCCACAAACGCATGGGAGTGGGGTGACAATCCTTATTTCATCAACCGAAAATGGCCAATGAATTTTCGTTTTCGTAACACCGCCATCATTAATTCAAGTGAATGCACTTATTCAGTTAATTACATATCCTGGCGTACGAAAAATATTATTAATGCCAACGCCTACAGCAAAATTCGAAAATACACCGATGACGATGATATTAATATGAGACACTTTCTTTTTATAAAAAAAATAAGCTATCTATAAATTCGTGCACATATTTTTAAACAAATCGCCGCGCGCTGTTCTTAATTAATTAAGCACACAATTTATGCGCTGGGTCGCCCAGCGAATTAATAAATGTTGCAAACATTGCACCCCAAATTAATTTCCCCTATCAAAAGGTCAATTGGCTTGCAGTCACAAGATTAGGAAATCTTCTCTTGCTTAGCATTTTAAAATATATTCGCTGATTTTCCGAATAAATCAAGTGTCTTTATGTTAGGTGAGCTATAAGGCCCATGGGAAAAGTTTCATTATTTTTTCGGGGAAATTTCCTTAAGCATAAAAGTTATACCGAATAATTTATTGAATTTAGCTCCATAAATAAGATTTGTGTAGAAATATTTTGAATGGGTTTTAAAGGAATATAAGTATGTGTTCCATTCTCTGGATTAAACTATATAATCATTCTGGATTGCAAAAAAAGTGCAAATAGGAAAATATCTTTCTTATTTATTTCGAAATTTGTATATTATTTGACTTAGCTTTCCAAAGTAAACGTCATAAAACGTTTATTAGCCCTTATACGGAACTCGTCTCTTAATCAAAATTTGTAAATCCACTCCTCAGAAGAAGATAACCCTGATCTTGCGCAATCTCACACCCCATTCACCACCTGATCTTAGCATCTTATCTCGCAGGCACTAGTTCTTGAGTTTAACGTTAGTACGAGGCACATAGTATATACTTTTTATTGCGTTTTCCATTCACGAAAAGTGGAAGCAGCTACAAGAGCAGCAAAAACAAAAAAAAAAAATAAAAAAACAGTGCTGGCCACCGGAAGATTAGGCAACAATTTAACATTTGGCTGGCTGACTGGCTGGCTGGCAACGACGACCCCAATTTCCATTTCCATTTTCAAATTTGGCAGCCGCCAAGGTGAATGGGGCCGATCTTCAGAGTGTAAGTGGGTATATGTGAATATATATGTATATATATATCTGCATATAGGACTGAACGTTCGGTTGTTTATGCTTCTTGGTTCTTTTGGCCACTTTGCTAATTTACAGCCCGAGTGATTGTCTACAATAATTTTTGAAAAATTATTCTCAAAACAATCCATGCACTTTGCCTTAGACAACTTTAATTTATATTTCCGCACTTTAATGCGTTGGCGTTTCATTTTCATATTTTCGAACCGAAAAAGTGCAAACATTTCGAACGCGTACGTAAATAATCCTGAGTGACAGTCGTTCATAAAATTAATGTATGTGTAATAATAATAATACTAAAAAAAAAAACAAAACAAAGCGATGGCTTAAGGAAATATTCCCAGAAATTGTCGGCTGGTATTTTTCGCAAATATCAAAACGTTCTACTTACAAGCTTTGCTACAATAAAGCGATATAGATATGCATATCCATACGTATACTTAATATTTCTTGAGGCGCAGTTAAATATATTTACGTAAATCCAGGTTTATCAGCGGTTGCTTTTTGAGGCGTGTCAATTGCAGTGGGTAAGAAATTTGTTACGTAGGTAAGACAACTGCGAAGTTAAGTGAGATGATACCAGGTTTAAAAACGAAACCCTTTTAAATTAATCAAATTTCATGGAAAAGTCTATGTATAATTGTAATGAATTATTTATTTATTTATTATTTATTTTATTTTCGTGAACTATATTACGATTACATCACTTTCTCGTCCTTTGTTTAGTACTTATTTTCACTTGAGCTTGAAGTTTTTTACATTTCTGCAAATATATTCCCTTTCATCGAAATTGGCAATAAACCCTTTCGATGCTCGGTAGTCAAATGCCACGCCTGACTAATCTATTGTCATCTTCTTGGCCTTCGAACAGCCAAAGCTGTAGTTAATGATGCGCATCAATCCCTGCCCTCCAGTGCACATTTTGGTTGGGCGCCATTGTGCATCCTCGAGTCAATCGAATGCTCTTCTATGGACCAACTGGCCTAGATTGCCCCGGCCAGTGCTTAAACAATAAAAGCCACTCAGGCCAGCCAAGAATATGCGGATAGCAGCGCCATATAGATGGATATTGATTTTATAGTCGGATGCGTCCATCTCGATTTTGCATTTCGGGTGGACCGACCTCAATACCGTTTTATCGACTTTATTATTTCTTCAGTTAAATGCATCGGTGGGGCATTAAGGCGAACCTCAAGAAATTGCCTTTGTGTCGGGGGATTGCCTTTTGTTGGCAGCCGGGCAGCCATCAAATTGAATCAAGACTGCAGCCATTGTTATTAATAATATTAGTATGTGATATTAACGGGACTGCAGCCTCCATTGTGTCGGCGGTGGAAACCCTTTGGCACGCGAACTCAATTTTCCTAGGCTGACAGTTTAGAATGCCTTTTGTCCGGACGCCTGTCGCTCAGTTGATAAAACACTTGTTGCTCGATGCATAGTAGTACATATGTATGAACATCTGACCGGCGGCCATTCCATTTCACTTTCAATTTACGAACACTACAATGAGTGGACCGGGCCCAAATACAAAGCCATCATCACTATCCTCGGCTGGTTAATTAATCGACCATGGTCTGGCAATGGGAGCGGACTGGACTGGACTTGGCTGGTTTGGATGGTGGGATTCGGCGTATAAATACACCCCAAGGCAATTTGAAAGAACAATGGAGGCGGCATTTAGTCGAGCGTACTGGGCTTTTAATGGATATGTGAACCGAACTTAAAGAACGGGAAGTAAATGAAAAGAATGCAGGTAAATGGTGGAAATGGCGTAATTGTTTCCTCAAATGTTTTGAGGTCAAAGGCAAAGATATATCTTCTATAGTGCACAACCAAAATATATAAAATATATACAGCATAAATTTATTGATTAGTTTTTCAGGAATATCAAAATGGCATATTTATCTGTTTTAGTATGCCATTAAAATACCCTTAAGCGCTCAAGATCAATACTTAAATTTAAAATTGAAGTATAAATGGGCAACTCAACAAAAATAGAACTTAAATTTTTAAACGGTTGTTTAGTCTTGAAATGATTTAGTTGGGTAGTTAATTATATTTTGACACCATAATACATTGTACTTAAATCGTTATGTGAACTGTTAAACCAAAAGAGCAACGTTACAGCTTTGTAATTACGGCAAGTGTAACCCCTTTCCCGAACTGCTTTCAATCAATCACACGCCCGGCTATTTGCTTTGTTATCCAAATATAACTCGACAATTCATTTCCAATCCATTCGATTGCAGGAAAAGCGACAGGAGACAACGGGACGACAGGAACTCCGGCAAGGACAATCGGGAAACCGCAGGCGAGGATTGCGACAGCGATGTCCACGGCGACTTGTGCCCGCTTCTGCACGCCTTTGTCATCCGGCACGGGAGAATCCACATCAAAATTGACAACCGGAAACGGAAGCGGCAACACGATGACGTCGGCGTACAAGAAGAAAATTCCATCAAACAACAGCACAACAGCAAATGACAGCAGCAACACAGAGACAACATTCACATTCAAATTGGGCCGCTCGAACGGCCGAAGTAGCAGCAATGTAGCCTCAAGCGAGTCATCCGATCCACTGGAGTCCGATTACAGCGAGGAGGATCCGGAGCAGGAGCAGCAGCGACCCGATCCGGCGACCAACAGCCGGAGCAGCAGCACCGCCACCACCACCACCACCAGTTCCGCTGACCATGACAATGACGTCGACGAGGAGGATGAGGAGGACGACGAGGACGAGGAGGAGGGCAACGGCCGGGATGCGGATGACGCCACCCACGATTCCAGCGAGAGCATCGAGGAGGACGATGGCAATGAGACCGATGACGAGGAGGATGACGACGAGTCCGAGGAGAGCAGCAGTGTCCAGACCGCGAAGGGAGTGCGCAAATACCACTTGGACGATTACCAGATAATCAAAACAGTGGGTAAGTCGGATGCTGTTTACACTAGCCCCACGGGGCGTATGATTGATGTTAAGGTCCCACGCCTTCCAACCTTCAACTTGTCGCGCGGTTGCGTATGATAGTGTACGGTTCGGTTTCGATCGATAGTTTCGCGTGTTTGTTGATTTTCCCAGGCAAACTGTTTAGACTGATGCCAACAATACTCTTTCGCTTCTGGGTCAGATGGAAAGAGTCAAGGTTTGATTAGGTCAAAGGCTGATTTATCGATGTTGTTTTAACCCAAATAGCGCAGTTTTTGATTTTGCATTGATACCTTTCTAATTGTAGTAAAATCGTTTGCGATTTATTATAAAATGTTTGGACTTAAAAATGTGTATAAACCCCTCTCTTAAAATAAAATCATTATTTTACAAAACATTTCCAAGATTCCTCAAAGCAATTATCCACTTGCTGTCTGGACTGCTTCGTTTTGCAGTAAGCCAAAAATTTCTGGCTAAATTCGTGGGAATCACTTCTATTCCTGTCAAAAATGGAAAACTCGCCGCTGCAATTTCTTTACTTTGATTATTCCATTTAATTAAAAGAGTTTTCTCACCTGTTCAATCAATTCGTTTTCATACCCGGTTGTTTCATCTGGAGCAGGAAAAAATGTATTCAAATACAATTGTTTTACTTTTTCTATGCCTTTTGTTTGGTATTCTTTGATTTCGCTCAACGATTTAATTTCAAATATTTATTACCTCATTTTTCGAGCACGTCGGTATGAGTGAGTTTCTTATTCTTAGTTTCTTAGCTCAGCGTCAGCTACAGTTTTCTATTGCTTTTTATTGGCTTTATGCATAAATAAATTCTTATTGATTACGCAAATTGAATGAGGCAGTGAGGAAGACTAGGAGCTCGGACGAGTATTATGATTATTATGAGCTTTTCGCACCACAGCGGGCCAGGGAATTGTTTTCATTGCTACGCGGCGATCTGGCTTGCGTAAAATTTAATTTAGACAATATTTAAAGTGAGTTCGTTTACGTACGATTATATATTCTTGGATTCTGCTTAGGATCATCAATGGGTCTTACGTACCCGCCATAGACGCTGGGCCAATTAATGCCCATAATATTTTGATTTATTTTCCCATTTTGACGTCTTCGGTGTGAGCAAAGCGGCCCTCATTTAGTAGCCGACTAAATTTAGTACACTATTCAAGCACTCATTAAGCCTTGTGGCATAAATATTTACTTCAGTTTGAGGTGAGTTCAGGGCATTTTCCTGATTTATTACCACAACATTTCCTCGGCTACACGTGTGATCAATTTGTTGGTTTTCCCTTACTATCAAAATCATTTAAATGGCTTTGTTAACCGATCGTTTCGGTTCCAAGATGGTAAGGCCAACTTAAACAATCGCTGAAATATTGTGGGAGTAACAAATGGCTTTTCTTCGGACTGCAATTACCTTTTAAATTGTTTTATGTTCTCGCCGTTTTTTGTACTTTAACAAATTAATGAAAGCTATATGTTTTTAGAATCCATTGTGGGAGCTAATGGCTTTTAGCTGCCTGCTTAAAATCGCTTCTGGGAATATTGTAATTTCATTTAGCAATCACTTTTTCATTGTTCCTAGGTAATTAAATTTAATGGAGATTAAGTTTTCGCACTCTTGATACAATCTCAAATCAAATGCATTTATCAATTACTAGTTATTAAAATTTTTGCCATAGGCCTTGTTGTATTTTTATAAAATGAAATGCTGGTCAGTCAGTTAATGTATAATAAATGTCAATCATTATCGTGTATACCTCCTTACAAAACTTGCCCTATAAAGTATAGGATATACTGACCATTTCGACTATGTTCGATCATTGTTTAAAGTTAATCAATCAACAGCACTTCCGCGATATGAGTAATTCCGCTGAGTTCCCTTCCGTATCTGCTTTCCAGAGTGTTTAGAGTGTACCACACGCCGTATGAGTTATATAGCATGGATTTCTGCCAGAGCCCAGAAGGTATTGAGTGCGATTTTCGAGAGAAATCCGTAAGAAGTAAATAAACCAGACCGGATATCCCAGATGAAATGGGAATGGTTGGGTTGGGTTGCTCGATTATAAATGGCAGTGAGTCACGCGTCTATTAGGGCATGCGGATAATCAGCCGGTCCATTTTACCCCATTCCCCTGCCGATAATAACACTAACAGGCGATGGATAGAAGTGAACATCATCGCCATAATTGAGGAAAAGCCAGTGTATGCTGAAAACAATATGGCAAGAAAATATGAACAAAACCCGCACTGAAACGAAACAAAAACATTTGCCAACTCTAAACATGTGCCCCTCAAGATTTACTATAAATATTGATAGTTGTTTCGCAAATCCCATTGATGAAACCAGCGACCTCAGGTCTCCTTTAAAAAAGGGGGGTTTTTCCTGAGTGAAGATTTTCCAAGAAATGTTTTCAAATTTTCGAAAACAGCACAGTATAACTTTTGTTTTCCTCTAGGGAAACAAACAAAACATGTTTTTATTTGTTCACGTTCTGGCTGCATGTGATACGATGGATCAACAATCAGAAAATGCCAAACAAGGAAATGCTCGTCTCGGGAAACTGAATTGAAGTTGAAGTCTTGCCTGTCTCAGCAGCAATGCATTTATTTGAGTGAAAGTTCATGTCTTATCATTGCTAAAGTATCCGGGAAGAAAGTTCGCATTTCTGTAAGAAGTCAAACCAGGATCTTTTGAGGGATTGTATATTTATCAAAGTATAAACTAAACTGCATGGTTTGATGTGTAATTAAATTATTTTGAATGATGCACACATGCCTCCTTTAATAACCAAGATCGTTTGCGGATCCTTATCCAAAATCCCGAAAATTGGCACAGCCAAAAAATTCGAAAATGCTGAATTAAGAGCGCAAAACGGTCTGATAGTCATTACTTTGGAAATGTGAAATGTGTTCTCGGGCGATCAATTGGGTCATTAAAAATTCTAAAATTTGCCTAGTGCTCGAGCATTGTATAAATTGTTGGAAAGTGCGCTCGCTATATATCCGCAAAGGATCAATAACCCCATCAGTTAGCGGCGAAAAAGTTATAAATTTTGTTCGGTGGCCCACTTTTTTTTGACTAAGTAGTACCAATGCGGAAATCTCTGACAATTGAGGTGCTGACCTTATGTTTCTCTCAGGTCTCCGCAGCCAATATATCAACTTGACAAATATTCCCAGTGGGGGGGTGTCTGTACTCTGCGGATTTTTCAATGGATCGTGCTAAGGTATATTTTTGAGCTAACAATCCTTTTAGGCTGCCCATTGATTGATGGATTTGGCAAAGATAAATATTTACGCACGATTCTGGGAAACACAATTCAGATGGGACATAAAATTGGGCAAAACACAAGAGTCCGATGCCGTTTGCCAATTGAAATCAAATTGAATTCGTATTGAAATCAAATTGAAATCGTCGAGTGTCAGACGGCGTGTGTGGCAGGAATTCCTTTCGGGGCTGTCTTTTGTGCTTTTAGCATAAATTGATTTTTAAATAATAAAGGCCAATCAATTTTTTTTTGTCTGATAGCAAACACATGTCCCCGTGTTGTTGGTCCATGTAGAACAACAAGTTGTGTGTCGACATTGCGTCTGCAAAGTATAACTCATAGTTCAAATGGAAAATGGTATAGGTATTCCTGGTCGCTTTTTTTGTGATGTGCCGCTAAGTGCCTAACAAAATATATGTGTATTTTTCTGTATAAGTAATAATAATGTCGACTCTGCTCGCCGCATGAAAAGACAAAATCAGTCAACGGGAAATTTACGATCGCATGGAAAATTTGGATTCGTCTCGCCCGATCTCTGTAAACTTTGCGAGGCTCCCGAGGAAAATGTGAATTTCATTTCAACAAAATCGAGCCAGCGTATAAGCAAATATTATAGAAAAATATTATTTGGCAATGTGCCGAAAACCAAAAGCTCCCAACACTCGACCCTCCTTTTTTGAGTTTTTGGGGACCCAGTTGGGATCCAAGTCTTTTAAACATTAAACTAGCATATGCATATAAAACTGCGTTATAAGCACACTTTTCGCCTCCTTTGTGTCTTATTTAAAAAGGTGACCTAAAAATGCATATTGCAACTGGCGAATATAGGCAAATTGAATTGAAATAGACGGAATGGGGCGAAATGATTTTCTATATTTCAATATCAGATTTATGTTCGATCACGCCCCCACCACTTGGCGGTCTTGTAAAGCTGCGATGTAAAAACTTGACAAATGTGAAAACATCATCGACAGGCAGGGGCAGGTGGGCTAATTTCTAGATGCCATGTGGTAAATGGTAAACATCTGCTTCGAAAGTGTCATAAATCGCATAAGTTATGACTGGGATGTCGCAAGTGGAAGGGTGATGGGGCAAGGTGAGAGGTGTTCGGTGGGCGGATAGGTAATTTCCGCAGTACAGATCTTTACACATTCATGCAAGGCTATAAACCAGGAAGAATTGCAAAGAAAGCCTTCTAGAAAGTTGATAGATAGTTGAAAGTTCATGTTATAGTATTTAAATATATATATACTATTTATATTTAATACATTATTTGTTTGTTTCAACGCAAATTAAAAGAGAATTTTTATATATTTTAGTTCTGTCCATTAATATTGTATTTTATAACTGATTTCCTAGAAGCTCACAGTTCTATATATTCCATTAATATTATATTTTATACATGATTTCCTACGAGATCACAGTTTTATACATTCCATAAATATTATATTTTATAAATGATTTCCTAGAAGATCACAGTTCTATATATTTTCAGCATTGATTTAAACTGCAATTGATTCTGAGAATTACGATTTTAATTTAATTTATCAATTTATTTTATTCTCTGTCAAGTAAAAATGTATTTTTGTATATGACCATGGACAGATATGATTTGCAAATATTTTTGGTAGCTTCCATTTTTATTTTAATATGCGTCAATATATAATTCAACTGGAAATTTGCAACTGAAGTGTGAGCTTTGACACCCCTTTATTATTACAATTAGCAAAGAGTAGAAATGAGTAGTTTTGTAACCCAAATAAATAAGAACCGGAAAGATCGTATCTTAAAAGTACGAATTGCAATATCAACAATGAGTTTCAGCGGAGAACTTAATTAGAACAGTCAGTCAGCAATTATCACGCGACCTAAATTTGCGTTGTTTATTATTATTTACAACAGCTTAAAAATCCGATTTTAATGCCTATTTGGAAATGTTTAAACTTACGATCGTGGCAGTATTATTTTTAACCTGGCCTCTGAAGCTCCGAGCTCTCTCACTCGGTCTTCCTTTATTTATGAATCTTTAAACAAACTTTGCCTCGACGAACTGCATAAAACGCAATTAACTTTATTTAACTTGGTGCGGCAGCTGGCGAGAACTGCAAATGGTGCCAAGTTTATATTCGCATTTACATGCTCTGCGTTTCGCGAAACTTTTTACAGTATTTTGACTTTTGGCGCACACAATTTTATTAAATACAGAAACAGATACGCAATGATTTTTATTTGCCAGCGCAAACGAAAGGCATCCATTCCATCCAGTCATTCATCCATCAGATGCGCAGTGTCAGGCGGACGGACGAAGTGCATCCATGGGATGGCAATTTCACTGGACAGTTTATGGCATCGTTTCGTCAAATAGAAAGTTTCGTGTATTATGTAAAATATGTATCGCCTTTTTCCACGCACTTTTTGCAGTTGCATATGTGCAACTTTGTGTGCTCCGCCTGCTTCTCCATTGCCAACAGGTTTGGCCACATCTCGGCCAGACTTTAATTGTGGCCGCCTATCGACTTGGTCGCTCGTCTGCGGCTGCGTCTGAAGACTGAGCTGGCACTGAGCGAAAAATTGTGTATTTCTGAAACTTAGGCGTTCTATCGTTCTAAATTTTGGTATTATGTATCTCTATCTGGTTCACTATCTGCAATCTTATTATTACTTTATACTTTTTAAAATTCTTGCTCATAATCCGGCTGATTTTTTTCAGTGCAGTGTTTAGTCTCGAGCTTGTCTGCTCCACAGCTGTCACAATTTCACTTTGGCCAGACATTTAGGATCAGCCGGCGGCCAGTTGGCGACTGAGGTAGTGGAAGTGGTAGTTAAAACATTGGTAAAAGCACTTTCCTTTCGCACTAGTCGAAACCGACTTGAGGTGGAGTGGATCGTGCACATGTGTATGAGGTGCTAAGAGATCTTTTTAAATGTTTGCCAAGTGCGAAGATGTTGCTTCTCTTTGGAAAGCCAGCTTCAAGAGTATTTAGGACTATAAGCGTGGATTGAACATTCACACAGTCATTGTACTGACATTAACCAGTGGCTTATGCGGTGTTATTTCAGCATTAGGATGGGCTTAAGATCCACTGTTATTAAACGGCAGCTCACTTCTCTAAAATACATCTACTTTTCAGTGAAAAAAAAAAAGATTTTTTAATGAAAATTGGTATATGGATGTGATTATATACGATTACTCAGTACTGTACCAACTGCACTAGAGATTTCTGATTTTAAACAAAGCCTTTCGGTTGTTTATTTTACCAGCACCCTTCTACATTCCCTAACAGAAATTATGAATATGGTTCGACAAAATTTTCCACTATAAAAGCGTGTAAATATTTAAAAAACTATTTTATCCGAAGCAAAGCCGCCGGAATTATTCCACACTGGCCATGTGCCACCATGCAAGGCATGCAACTTGTTGCCAGCCAGAACTTTTCGATTTTACCCATACCTTTTCCTCAAATATTTTTCATTATTTCCTGCGATTTTCTTCACGCTTCGTAATCACAATACCATGCAATGTGCCGGTGTCTGCCATTTCGACTACAAATTTGAATTCAAATCGTGAAATAATCCATCATTGGATGTAGTTATATCTGATTGATTTATTTCGTTTGGCATGAATTAAATATTTATTTTCCGCTTAGCCAAGTTATTAATTTTGAATGCCAAGGCAATTGCTAGGCATTTTTCTTATAAATATTTTCCGCGTATGCATGTTTTATGTGCTGTTTATCTATGAGGGTTTAATTAGTTAATGCAACTTTTAGTAGTGGTAGGTTTCAAAGTTCGATTTTGGGGATTCCTCATGCTCGAGTTTATTTGCACTGGAACAATGTGCCTATAAAAATGTTTTAAACATTCCCCGGCCAATTTGTTTGGCTATTATAGAATATTTCTGTGGAATTTCTGGAAATTTGGAGATTTGCTTTTAAGGCATGAATTTCAAACTAATTTCGCTGGAAGTGTTATGAGCTCATTAATGCGCCTTGTCTCTGGGATTTATCAATAAGGCTCTTAGACATTTCACCCTCACTTTCCCCGCTTGCCCATCCCCAAAAACTTATATAATCCCACTGTCTTGCTGAGTCATTTGAACTACGTAATCGAAGTGAACAATTCATTAATTACAAAGTCGGGAATCATATTTTGATTTGCACGCGTAATGCTTGCCTCATCAAGGTGTTTCCATATGGGTAGAACTTAGCCCAACCACCCACGCCCACAAACAGCTGTAGGCAAAATATTAGTACCAAAATGATAAAAAATGATCTATAGTTTCTGAATCTATTAAGTAATCTAAGCTGTAACCTATAAATTTATTTTTTTTGTAATTAGTAGAATAATACTTAGAAAATCAACTTCTTCAGTTGCAATTATCTCAGTCATTACTTTTTAACTACATAATTATTTAATTTTCTTGCATTGCAAACTTTCTTAGTTGTTTGGTCTTTTTTTTCTGTTTTTTTTGCTTGACCGCTGCTGTAAGGAGCCAACTATTCTGGCAAGTTGCTCGGCCTGTGTTGTTTGATTTTTCGTGGAGGAACGCACGTGGCATATAACTGTGGCCGAGTTCAATACTCTGCTCACTTCTGTTTTATTACATTGAAAATCACGGCTAATTATTGTTGGCATGAACGGCAACACCGCGTACACCACACAGGGAAAACGTGCTGAAAAACTAAAAGCAGCTGCAGAAAGCGAAACTTTTCCCACTACTCCCCCGGCCGCTTCGAATTCGAAATGATTTGATTGCGTTTCGGCTTCTGATTTATAAGACAAATCAATTTGTAGCCGTTTTGTTGCTTCGGCATGCCATGGAATACAAAACAGAGAAAATGAAAAGAAAGAAATTTTCAGCCGTCGCTCTTGGCCACAACAAGTGTATCTGGCCAAAGTGTTTACGTGAAATGCGAGAGGCTCACACGCTCCGTGTTTCCTTTCCTGCCAGTTAGTCACTCGTTGGCCCACCGAGTGCCCAGCGAGTCGGGCGTTAGCCCAATTAAAAACTCAAGGTTGAGAAAATCTCGGGCGGGCGTGTAAGCCAACACCCATGTTGGTCATATTACCTGGTGGTATAAGTAGTAGTGGTAGTGGTAGAAGCGAGCTGGCTTTCGTAGCCTCAAAACGTGCTCGACAGTGAAAACAGTAATTATGCAAACAGTTGAGGTTCGAAAAGTGGTGCTAAAGATAGCGCTCATTAAATGGGAATATAATATAGGGAACTGCAAGAACAACGGGTTTAAAACTTAAATACATGTAAGTTAAAAATTATAGGTTACAATGTAATTGGAAATTAATATTATATTTTTAGCTATTTAATTGTAAATCAATCCTGGAGAAATTAAAAACAAGTATCTAATGCATTTAAATAGCTCGTATAGGTGTAAAATCAAACTTTAACTTTCTCAGCACTATAATTTCTACCTCGTCTGTCACTCATTCACGTTTTGTTTAAGCCGAGACCTTTGCCATATCGTTTGCAAACACTTAAATGGGGCATGCCCCGATATTTAAGAACGCTGTTTGCGGTTTTGGCTTCGATGCACTCGATTATACGATACCCTACATCACCACCACCTTTTTCCCTTTCAGGCACGGGCACCTTTGGACGAGTTTGCTTATGTCGCGATCGCATTTCGGAGAAGTACTGTGCCATGAAGATTCTGGCCATGACCGAAGTCATTCGTCTCAAGCAGATTGAACACGTTAAGAACGAGCGGAATATATTGCGCGAAATACGACATCCGTTTGTCATCAGCCTGTAAGTAAAGCAATATGGAAAATATTGCATATATAATTTTTAAAATATTTTGAAAAAATATCGATAATAAAGCTGTCATATTCCTAAAAAAAAGAACGCGAAAATAACCAAACCTATTATATGTAAAAAGTTAAACCAACTTTGATTATATATTTTGAAGGGTACAAAATTGAAAAATTGAATCATCATTACTTGCTCATATGTATAACAATTTTTTGTTGTGTTCAAACAGAAGTTAAAGGTCAATATCACTTAAACAAAATTTGCAAGACTTCTTTCTTGGTATTCCGTTTATTTTAGTTGTTAATTAATTAAAAATGTTTATACATTCTATTAATAAATTATATTTCTACATGCAGCGAGTGGTCCACAAAGGATGACTCAAATCTGTATATGATTTTCGACTATGTCTGCGGTGGGGAGCTGTTCACATATCTGCGAAATGCGGGAAAATTCACTAGTCAAACCTGTAAGTAACTATTCTATTAAATCTTCTAAATAAAAAATCACAAAACTGATTTCGATTTTAGCCAATTTCTATGCGGCTGAGATCGTGAGTGCCCTGGAATACCTGCACTCACTGCAAATTGTTTATCGCGATCTGAAGCCAGAGAATCTGCTGATCAATCGCGATGGCCATTTGAAGATAACCGATTTTGGCTTTGCCAAAAAGCTCAGGGATCGCACTTGGACATTGTGCGGAACGCCCGAGTATATAGCACCTGAGATAATCCAGTCCAAGGGTCATAATAAAGCCGTAGATTGGTGGGCATTGGGTGAGTCTCAATTCGATCATTTACAAGGATGGAAATTGTAATTTTGGAATCCTTTTATAGGAGTTCTCATCTACGAAATGCTCGTGGGATACCCACCATTCTACGATGAACAGCCCTTTGGAATCTACGAGAAAATATTGAGCGGTAAAATTGAGTGGGAGCGACATATGGATCCCATTGCCAAAGACTTGATCAAAAAGCTGCTGGTGAATGATAGAACCAAGCGACTAGGCAACATGAAGGTGAGAATCATATGCAGAATTCTCAAATCTATAAGTTTAGAAAGTCTCGAAGATCAAACATGGAAATGGAATGGATAAACAAATAATTTGGAGCATAAAGTTTGTTCAGCTGCCGTACTATCCATCAAGAAGTCATCTGCTTGTTTCATTCTATTTTTTTTAATGAAAATTAAAATTAGCACTGTCAAAGTTTATTTATTTGTTTTCACCCCTACGATCTCCTTTACCCTTTCCTTAGATAGTCTCATAAAAATATTTGGCAAGGCTTTCGTTAACATTTTCCGGCTTATTAGGCAGCATATTTATAGATAATTGTTTACACTTGTCGCGTTCGGATTTTGTTGCTGGCATTAAAAATTGCATCGCATATATCAAAAATTAATTGTTGGCTATCACAAATAGATCTGCACATGCTCGTTGTCAGTTAGCCTAATACATTTTCTTCGAAATCATTTTTCACCTAGCCACGAATTTTCGTTTTCGTCGACACGCCTTTGCTTTTTTTTAATAGATTTGTCGCGGGTTTTTTTTTTTTTTGCAACACGAGCTAGCCAAATGCAAAACGTTATTTATGTCCAATATTTTGTATTTCATTCCACAGAATGGCGCCGATGACGTGAAGAGGCATCGCTGGTTCAAGCACTTGAATTGGAATGACGTCTACAGCAAGAAACTTAAGGTAAGCTTCAAGGGTCCACTCTATTTTCCGAGTTCTCCGAGTTTTCCTTTTTAATCTCATCAGTAATTGTGGGTCATTACTTTGTGTGGATCTTTTGGCAAACTGATTTTTTGGCTCAGCTTTTTGTCAGACGGCCAATGTATTTTCATACGTTCTCGTAATTAAAAGCAAATAAACAAATAAGTTTTCCAAATTAGCTGTGCCTTTAGTTAATGACCGCAGCGTCTATTTCGGCCTTTTGGGTGGGTGTTTGAGCCATAAATCTAGTTGGTCCAAGTGCGAGTGAAATGTAACAAAAGGAGGGGGCATTTCGCATCCGAAGAAGGAGAAGGTGTTAATTGCCCACATGAACGCCTCCGTCCAGCGGGAGACATTGGGTTAAATGCGTCACTGGTGATTGTTACAAACGTGCTGAATTTTGCGCACATTTCGCAACTTTTATCCGTCAGCCAGCCACGTATGTTTGATGTGATTTTCAAAATCACATCGCATCCATTTCATGGATCTAAATTTAGAAACAAATAGAACTTATTATAGTAGAAGTCAGTTTTATAAATTATAGTTTATGAATATTTTCAAAATTTCCAAAACATGTTTTTGGGGGTTCTACTCAAGTTTAAATACGTATATAAATAAATATGCGATAATTAGTTTAAAATATAATATACAATCGAAACAATAATTTTTCAAATTTTCCTCATTTATAGCCACCAATTCTGCCCGATGTACATCACGATGGGGATACCAAAAATTTTGATGATTATCCCGAAAAGGATTGGAAGCCCGCCAAGGCAGTAGACCAAAGAGATTTGCAGTACTTCAATGATTTCTAAATAAGAGCCGAGAAATTGTAGTTTTTTGTTTTCTGTTGAAAATTTTGTAATAATTTGCGACAGCAAGAACATTCATTATTTATACTGGCAATTAAGTGTTTAAAGTGCTGTGTTGATGCAATGATATGTAATGCTAATATATACATAAACTATATTATAAAATACGACTATACATAAACATACACCCGTACATAGTAAGAATAAGTTTATACCCGTAATGTTATGTCTAGCGAGTGACGTCTAAAATTATTTATATATACTTAATTGTTTAAATGTTCAAATTGCGAGCAGTCCCCAAAACTAGAAAGAAACACCTATAAAAGTACAGCTAAAGTACAGTGAAGAATATATTATTAAAAAACAACAAAAAATATTAACGTAAAACGTTGAATAAAGTGATACAAATTGAAATTTGGCCAAGCCTTTGTATTTTAATTTCGAATATATTTCTTTACTTTTGGGGGATTAGTTTTCGATCCGTAAATCTGTCAAATCTCGAGCACGAGTCGCTTTGCTGACGAGCATGATCTTTGTTTGCTGGGTATATATTTAATATTATTTCGGTCCAGTTCTTGTTTTTCGCATTGCTTTAAAAATGTGATTTTGTCATTTTTAAATAAATAAATAGATTATTTATAAAATAATGTAATCAATTAATAAAATGGAATTTAATAATGCTATTAAAGTTAAGGGAGACTTTAAACTTTTATTTTTCTTATAAAACTATAATTATTTATCTTTTTAAATCTTTGGCGTTATAAGTTTGGGAAGCTTGCCTTTTCTTATTTAGACACAACCGCTTTTGTCGTTTTCCGGTTTGTGTATCGGAAAAGTGGAAAGCGATTTTAATCGATAGCAATCGGAGGGAATTTTCAAATGAACGAAATGCGTACACAAATGCAAGGTATTGCAAAGAAATAAATAGAAAATACGATACATATCTAATATAAATCAAATTTAAGTTTTAAATCTTTAGCTGCATTTAAAGCACTGTCGGGTTATGGTTTTTTATAACCCTTTCCACTCTCGTAGAGCTTCTCGACTGAATACAAATTTAGTAACATGCATTGCAAATTTCAAAAGATTTTGAAATTCAAATTGGACTCCGAATGGATTTGGCCCACTGTGCCTTGCGCATGTTGTCTCTTCCACAGGGTAAACGCTACGTGCCGGAGTCACCCTGTGGTCGCGAAACTACCACCACGGCGGCAGCAACAACAACAAATACGGCAAGTGCTTTCTCTCAGAGAGCGCTCTCTTCCTTTTGGCACGGCACGCTTTTACAGTTATACAGCAGAGCGCGGCTTTTCACAAGCCTCGCTCCATAAAATCATTCAGTTTGTAGACAACGTTTGCCGTGGCCAAAAAAGAACGGACAAGCACTACTTTAGTTGGAGCACCATTTCCAACTGTAAACGGCAGCGCGATTATAGGCAACAAAAAAAAATAAGGAGAAAATAAGTACGCCTGTGTGTGTGCGATAGTGCGTACGTCACAGAAGGCGCTCGTGTGTGTGTGTGCTGTGGGAAAAATCAGTAAAATGTTTATGCAAATCATGCGACGAATGTGCGCCAATTGCGTTAAATCGTAAAGTGCATTAAGTGAAACAAAATTATATAATTAAGGAGCGGCCCAACGAAATAAACGAAAAGTGGTTTTTTATGAAATACAAAGGAAAAGTAGAAGTTGCAGCTCGTCTTCCTTTTCTTCGCGAGTGTTGGTGTGTTTGTGTTTGCGTAGGTGTAGGCGATTGTGGCCGTGTGTTGGTGTCTCGTGGCCAGCTGTCAGTGTGTGTGTGAGCGGCAGCGGGTGTCTGTATGTGTGCACTGTGGGTGCAACAACGTGAACGCTTCATCCCGGAAGTGATTTGTATAAGGCCGAAAGCCTCTGAAATTTTACACCCGAGCGGAAATAGTTGGTACGTAGAGCCCATACATTATCCATAGCAGGTTTCCATTCTTGCCATATTGCTACCGATTTCTTTGAGGGGGTAGTTGGGCACCAAACCAGGTTTAAAGGATATCATTTGCGATCTAAACATTTACTTTTTATAATAAAATAAAAATTCAAAATTTCAGGTAAACCTTTCCAAAAACTTGATATATTTTACATTTATTGGTATAAAATGAAGTATTCAAAGGATTCTGTGTCCCAGACAACGTGAGGTGCTAAGTTTGTGCTTGCAAATCCATCCATTTAATGCAAATATAAAATTTTAATGTGTTTTTGAGCATTGGTCATAAAGAGTGGCTAAATGTTTAAGCGCCACATTTTTTTTAGAGTGTTCTGTTGTCGGATTTACGTAGTTTCTATAGTTGGCATACAGAGACCACATATTTTCCAACGATGTTATGCATTTTTCACATTTTTCCGTTTCTTACTGTTTTGTTTTTATGGATTTTTTGTTTCTATCGATTTTCAACCAAAAACAACTGGGAAACAACATCGAACCATCCATCCGTGCGTCCCCACACACAAACACCCACAATTATTTCAGGGGGAAACCACAAGCAACCGCAACTACGTATGGCTACACACACATAAAGAAAAAAGGGTTTAAAGAAAAAAATCAAGTTTTCATATTTTAGGACTTTTTCAATTTATCATAATTTAATTTTAGTTTAATACAAACTAACGCGATAACTAAAGAACAAGTGGGCAAATATTTAACCTAATAATTTTAGGATGCACTCTGCCTGAGATGCTATCTTTTTCTTCAGTGTCCTTGTACGCAGGAGACTTCAACTCACTCATTTAACAGTATTTATAGACAGTTTTTTGTTTCTGCACGAAAACGAAGTTGAATTGCAGAATTTAATATGGCGGGCGGATGTGGCTTTTGAGTTTTACGAGTGCTGCTCGCCTGCGAGCTTCGAGAAAGGTGGCAGAGGAGCCGGGCCTCAATGGCCACTTGAGGTGTTTGCCCTGACAGTAAGGGCATTAATCAAGGGGCATGGAGGGGTTGGGGCGAGATGGGGCGGTTCGAAAAATGAAGGAGACACTTGTGGGACTGAAGAAGTTGGCCCTGCAATTGGCTAAACGTCTTCGTTATCAAATTGTCCTCGCTCAAAATATTGATATACAAACGAGGCGGCGGATTGCCGAGTTAAGATGATGATAAATACTCGAAATTGATTGATGTCATGCTTTTGTGTACCTACGGCAATGACGTCACCGCAGACCTATCCAGAAATACTAAGGAACGTGAGTTCATAAACATTTTCATTTTCAACCCCAAGGGATATAATGCTTCTTTTGGGAGCATTATAGTTTCGTATTTATAGTCAAGTTCAACCCTCAAAATGTTGTTGTCAACATTGCACTGTCCTAATGAACTACTCTACTGTCGGGGGTATAAAAAAAAAAAAAATAAATAAATAAATCCATGCAACAATAAAAAGTCGATAAATGGCAGAACATTGTTTTTAGGGAGCAAGGCTGAAAAATGAGTAGAACACAATATATGTAGGTACCAAATATTGTTTCGCTTGGAAAAGCATTTATTCGAAGTAAATTATTGTTGGTAATTTCGCAACTGTCAGACCAAAGTAAATGTCAAATCTTCTGTAATGCAACATTTGTGCTACATTTCATGTAACTTGCTTATGACATATTCTTTGGAACTTTGCGCTCACAACTTGCTAACTTTTCACCAGGCATTTGAGTCAAACTTTTTATCAATCAAACGCAAGACCAGGAAAATCCTTCATACATCTTACGGATACAATGCGGACAAGTTGGCTTATCGATAGAAATGCCAAATGTTAAGCTCCAGTGGCTTTCGTACAATTTCAGCCGTTCCTATCTGCGCTGCCATCTCTTTTTCTAACTCAATTTCTATCTCCATTTTTATTACAATTTCTTTTCCTTTATTTATTATATTTCTATTTTTGTTTCCTTTTCCATTTCTTTTTCAAATCCAATGACATGTCCCAGAGGTTCTTGCAACTTAAGCTAGCAAAGCACTTTGTCTTTCATCCTTTTCGCAGCCAACAATTAAGGTGTCCTTCGTCTTGGGCAATAAGAGAAACTGTCGCGTCAGATCAAAAATGCAGCATCTTAAAATATGAGCACCATTTTGGCTTCCGGTGGATTTCTGTCCTCGGTTGTTGTTCCCCCGCCGCTGTTGTTGGTGTTGTTCAATATTTACAACCTGATGGCGGCGATGAGGAGAACATCGCAGAACTGAATAAAACATGCGACAATCGGCAGGCGAAAATGTCCTGGCTGGAAGCATCCTGCGATGCTGCCGTTGCAGACACGTAGACGCCTTAATGACCCGGGGGATTACCACTGTAGACAAAGTCGGGAGTCCCCTAACTGTCGGCGCTCGTTTCTGCAGCCCGAAAATCCCCAACAAAGGCCAGGTAACCAGGATGTAAACTATGCACCGGCATTGCTTCATCCAATTAGTTTAATAAACGTAAACAAAAATGTTAACAGTTCCTATTTGCAATTAAAAAGCTATAAGCGGCAACCAATAAACGAGGGGTTGTTGGGTGCAAAATGGGGCCGCGGGGAGGGTGCACTGCAAGAAATGAGTGTATGTTCTTGTTTTTATTAAGAACACTTCAATAAAATTGAAGTAATTGTATACTGTTTGTTTGAATGTACAAGAATCTATGGTTTAAATACATTATTTGCTTATTTAAAAAGACAAATTGTGTGAATAGATATAATTTAAAATCGTATTCGATAATCCAAATATTATCTTTAGAATTGTGCCACAACTTAACCTCCATTTCTCTCAACTCATAAAAGTTTTTCCCAGTGCATAGATGTCTTACAGTGGGGCACATGGCGAACGAAATGTCAAAAGCAACCCTGCCGAGAGCACAACAACCACCCAGTGGGGCGTGTAAGTCGCAGAAAGGGCGGCAGAGCAGAGAAAGAGTAACGAAGCTCTCTCCACTCTCTCCGGATTAACCCTTGCGCGTGCGCTGAACTTGCCAGCGGACAAACACAAATGTCCATTGGCAATCCTTGGTGAGCAGCTACCCGCATGGCTTTGTCAACAGTTCCGTTGCTGGAGGAAGCCCTCTCTCGAAGACCCAAGCCCCCGCAGCCCCAAACCAGCGATAACCCTCTCCGGAATCCTGGCAACGTTTTTAAGAATGAACCACATTCCCGTACGTCACTGCCTTTGATTAAAGCATATGCAAACGTTTTTTTCCCCGTTTCTTCCACATTTTTCCCTTCATCTTTTGAGCCTGGAACATGTGCCGCATGTCCCTACGTACTCCCAGCTTAAATCCGTGGAGGATTTACATTGCATATGGCAAAATCGAATTGGCTATTCAGCTTGCGCCAGCTTGCAATTTTTGCTCGACTTGTTTTAAAGTTGAAATTTGTTTATGCGACCGACCGCAAAAATTTCTGTTTGTCCGCTTGTTTTTCTAGTTGTTGTCATAGGTTTAGCCAGTATCCGTTGGAAGGGTTTTCCGATGCAGGAACCGAAACATTTGTTTAGGCAAATATTATGGGTCCTGGGAACGCTTTATTGCCTGCACGAGTGGAGCCAGAATGAGCGGTGGAGCTGAGCTGAGGCCATCCCCATCCAATGGCCACGAAATCGATTTTTTTTCGTCAGGACTAACCGAAGGGAATTCTATCTGGCATTCGTGTGAAATTGGTTATCTGCGAGCTGCGAAATAGTTTACCGCATCAAGGGCAAGTCTAGTGTGCTAGCCTCAGCAAAAGATAATTACATTTACTTTTATATCTCATCAGATATATTACATTTTAGGCGTTTATTTGGTAAGCAACTTAGAAAGTGTTATTGGACTCTTTCTGCAGTAATTCGAAGGTTACAAGAGGGAATCGTTTAAAAACTCGAAAGAGTAAAAGATTTGATCTCATTATTTAATTCAAATATCTTCTTAAAATGTGCAATATCTTTGGAAGATAATAATTCAAAGCTATCCTTCTTGGAAACTTTCCCATCATTCAGGGCTATTCCCAGCGAAATTAAGAGTGGGCAATTTAAGGGCTCACTTACCTGCAAGACGTGGTGCCCAACTGGCCTTGGATGAGCCCCCAGCCACCTGCCTTGACCTGCTTGTGCGGTCCCGCTCGTATGTCATCAATTATACAGAACTGGGCTTACATCAGAGACTCCATCAGTCGGCTCGGGTTCGAGCCATCTGCTTAGCCCTAATGCGATGGCTCAGGCTGCCAAAAAAGTGCAAAGGGAAGGGAAGAGAGAAATACACGCTACACAAATGTGACACAAAATCCAACACCGGAATGCAAAATCCTTGACAGCAAAAGGAGCCGAATATCCGTTTATTTGTGCTTTAAGCCTTAAGCCTGCCATTAAAGGCCGGTTCGTGCCTCATTGTAGTTTTGAGGTTTTTTGTAGCCCCTTTTTTTTCCGACCAAAATGTATGCAACACGAGAATTGTATTTCACAGTTTGCACTTTTTGCCTCGAGGAATGTCGAGTCATAAATTTCATTTGCATATTTCAGTTGTCTGTCAGGGGATTTCCATTTGTGCAAAAATTGCAGTTATAATTGGCAAAATAATTTCACCCACCGCAGCGACAAGTGCAATTTTCTCAGTTTTCTGCAACAATGTTTTTATCTGCCCACGGGCACTTGGCCCTAACATCATTAAATTCTAATTGAAAAGTTTTGTGGACTGTCGCCAATTAGGCCGCATCTGAAGTGCAATTCCAGCCGCCAGATGGGCCAGTTGGATGCCGTCAATCCCGCCAAGAAATTGCATTAAACCCACCCAACCAAAGTGACGAAGAATTAAAACGTCAAAGTGGCCGCGCGAAAGGCGTAAACACGTTCGTCCTGCGCGGTGAAAAACGGGAAAAAAATTGTGCCAAGGCAACAAAATAACGAGAGGCTGGGAATCGCAAATTGGCCAGGCCAGAATCCTTGGCCAAAAGGGGGCGGCTGCAGGGCGTGGCGGCGGCATCACGCATGCATAACTGAGTAAATGAGAATTGAATTAAGTGCGGTGGCAAAACCACAAAATATACGCTTTTCTCGTTCTTTTTTTTTTAGAAAAGCATCGCAATCACTCAAAAAAAGTTTACATATCTTTTTTACATTATATTATCATTTTACATTACATTTACATTAACTTTTTTAAATGTCAATTTTATTAAAAAAAAAACTAAATTCTGTAATATATGAATTTTAAACTTATTTTACGTTAATACTAATTATACATTTTTAAATAAATTCTCAATATATCTGTGAGCTAATTTCATTCATGATTGAGACCAACAGATTTATTCGGCAATTTGTATGGGCGATATCCGGTTATTAAGGATACTCTGACATATTTTCTTCGAGTGTCCTTACAACTGCTGCTCCTCCTGCTTCCCGCACTCCTTAATTGAATTCTAAGCGGGCTGGGGGCGGAGCAGTGGAGCATTGGAGCATTAGAGCAGCTGGAGGTGATGGCTGGCGAGAGCCCGTGGCTTTGGCAAACAAATGCGGGCTTTGCCAAGTCCGTGCTCATGTCCTGAGATCTTGTTCCCCGGATTGTGGATTCAGGAGTCCGGATTGTTTGCCCCACGGGCAAGGTGATGGGGGATATCCGAGGTATCCGTGGTGGGGTGACTGCCTGACGCAAAAATTGAAAAATGCCCTGCTTGTTTTTCGCCCTGTTCTTTCAGATTGTTTTTGTTTGGTTTACGTTTTGTTGCTGTTTTTTCCTGTTGTGCATTATATGTACAACTAAACTTGATTTCCATATTTTGTAAGAAAAACACTTTGTGGGGGAGTTTTCTTTAAATGTGATCGGAATAAGGGAGGAAGGCTCATGGACGTTGCTTCTGTGGGTCTTCAATCAATATAAAATGAATTGTCTAATGTGAACCACTGATGAGTCATCATCTTTTGGTAATTCGAGAATAATCAGTGATTCCATTTTGGATATTTCATTTTTTAACACTGCAGAGAATTTGAACCAAAACTATGGGATATCCTTGGACTTAAACTCCGTTTAACCATTTCATCCTTATCCATAGCAATCTTCCTTGATTGAATTGAACAATCTACTATGCAGCGTTTTTAGACTTCGTTTTTAATTGAGTTTTTTCATAGTCTCTGCCATTTCCAGCTATTCCATTCACTATTCTCTTTTATACCGATGCCAATTTTCAGTTTTCCCCAATTTTTCGCGTTTGCATTTTATTTGGCTGGCTTTGCATTCTTTTTTTTTCCAAGAAATAATTGAATTTTTTTCGCCGCTCGGAGGATTGAAAACGGTGAGGCTGGAGTTCAGTGCGGATGTTAGCCATCTAATTGCGACCTTAATCATTTCATCTTTTTAGTTTCCGGCCAGGTTAGTCGGTGGTGTTTGTGTGTGTGGTAATCGAAATCGTCCTGCCAAAAGGCAGGGCAAATAAACTTGCAAATTTCGAGGACGAGAGGTGGACACTCCGTAGTAGGCAAATACAAACCTGATTCGATGCTGGTTTCGCAAAAAGATGAGCAAAACTGGCAACGAACACCGTTCACTTAGAGAAAATGACAATTACAAGATATAGATTGTTAAAATCTACTTCTTAATTCTTAATCTCAAATAAAAGATATAACTTTTTAAACTAGATTTATTCTGTAATTTAGTAAGTCGGATGTTAATCGTATTTTATCTCTTTTTTGAGGTCCCCCTTTTTATTTCTCTGTGCCTGTTTGCTGTTTGTTCCTGTTGCTGTGAACAGGAACAGCTGATGTGGATGCCTTTGGCTTTTTGGCCCTATCGAATCGAGTTAATTTGTGCCGGTCCAGGTCCTGGAGCCTCAACTAGGAGCCGCCTTCTCCTCCGGCAGCTGTGTTAGTTTTTGGTTGCTTTTAATCGAATTTTTGCTGTTGAGCTAACTGCGGGTTTTTGAACAGTTGACTGGGGCCAGGTTAAAGGTTTTTTTCATCTGGCTTGCTGCTTTTGCATTTTGCGTGTTGATCTAAGCGGTTTATTAGCCCCGATTTGCAAGTAAGCTGCTTAACATCACCCCCACCATGCTGGTCATTATTTAATAATGAAAAGAGAGGCGGTTTCATTACTCATTTCCATTCCACTGATAATCGAGCTTTAAGTTGGCGTTTTCGGTTTGAAAAGGCCTTTTGTCTTTTGGTTTATTGGCTCTGTTTTTGTTTTCTACGTGCAATCAGTTGATTTTCACGGAAACTTGTTTGTTTTCCAAGAAGAAAAGTATTTACCAACTTGTGGCGGCTATTCTAACAATGTGACAAATTCATTGAATATTCTGATTGATTTTCTCTATAAATGATTAATTGTCAAACTTAAGCTAGTTTGTTTAGGTCTTGAAAGACATCTAATGGAATGGAAAGCTCTATTGTCGTTGAAGCATGTTGACATTGTTTTCACTTAGAAATTTTGGAAGTTGGATTGATTGCATTGTTTCACTTTAAGCAATAAGTCAATAAAAATAAATATTTCTAAATAATAATTTAAGATTTAAAAATGATAATAAAATCTTTCATTTTCTTTATACTTCTGAAATGCAGAACAAATACGTTCATTGCTTCTGATTTTATTTTATAATTAAATTCTTTGAATGTCGAATCGACATTTAGACAGTCATAGTAGCAAAAAAGTGTTTTTAGCATTCATTTCATTCCCAGATATTTAATTTAGCATTACCCTTTTTCGTTGCATGCTTTTATGCAATTCAATTATTTAAGGAATTCAATCGAGAAATTATCGGAAAACAAAATATATTTTGCTGCTGCTGACACAGCAGAAGCGATCCGACATGAAATGTGGAAATCAATGTTAAATGGCAGTGTCAAATGACAACACAGCCGTCGGTTGAAGCATCCGAGGGGCGGAAGTTAGTTAAATATTGATTTTAATTTTCCACATAATTGCAATAAGTTGATGAATGTGGAGCCAGCTGTTGCAGTCATGTTTCCCCATTTCCTGCGCCGCCATCACCTCTGCTCCTGACGGTGTCTGATTCTGATTAAACATGGTGTCGGGGCAACATCACAAACAGGAACGGATGCAATAACAGGCATTCAACGAGAAATCGTGTTGAGGAGCCATCACCACGAAGGCTCTAAGTGGCACAGTGGGCAAAGGGTTATAGATTTAGCTAATCAGATAAAAACGAAGTTAAGTATGGAAGGAAATCTTTACAAACGGCATGGAATTCATTATCAACATCAACATAATGATGCATTAATCATCATAAATATGATAAATATTAAATCACCTGTAATAAATGCAGATTAGTATATTTAACAATTTAAGTTGAATGACCATCTAGTCGACGAAATTACGAATAATGTTGCTATAGATTTTCCCATTTTTTTCAACCCCTTCCACTGTGCACAAGCTCTCATTATGCTCTTGGCAGCAACGCCCTTTTGCTGTTCCTCATTTGGTTTCTGCTGCTGTTTCAGAATTTCCTCAATTCCCCTTCTCACAAAACTCTTGTCAGAAGGGGGTGCCCCATGATGAAAAGCCACTTACGCACAATTTTCACAACTCAAAAGCATTTTATTGATTGCACTTTAAAAACGCCGGGTTGAGGGCGAAACCAAAACACTCATACGCCACGTTGGCTGGCTGGCATACTGCTCCAGTAAATTTTTCAGACCCTCTCTGAAATGTGCGTGTGAGCGTTGGGTGCGTTTATTGACTGTCGTTTTTGAAATTGAGTTTTTCTGGCTCTTAGAGCCCCTTCCAGCAAAAATAAAGTTGGTTAAACTTTGGGGTCTTGCCATGGCTTGGCTGCAAAAGGCAATTTAGCCCTCGAGCTCTCAGCCAGATGTATGCAAATGTGGTTGGGGCTCGACAGAGAAATCAAAGTCATTTCTGCTTGCTTTTTTGTATTCCATCTTGCTGCTGGTTAGATAACACATTTGCCTACGGAAAACTCCTTATTTTCCGGTGCTCGTGCCCCCTCGGGGTTAATTGTGCGAGATGGCTAATGAACATGGAAAATTGGCAGCATCTGACAGCTGCGTTTTGAGGCTCAGCTTGCTAATTGTTTTTGAAACCGTTGAGTGAACATTAATAAGATGTAAATTCGAGGAAAACTAGAAAAGTCTTCTGCTGGGGAATTTACAATTGGTAATTGGGGCTTGTATTTTGGCGTATGAAATGTGAGTAGAAAAGTTTAATTGGCTGCAGAAATTACTTTGATTGTTAATTCATATGTTAATGAATTGCCCTAATGATAATAGATTTCTAGAAACAAAAACTTTAGAGATTCTTTGTGTAAGGTTTTATTTTGCATTTACTAAATGTTTTTACTTTTATATTTTATCGTATTGGGAGATATTTTATCGATTGCTTAGTTAGTTTTAAAATTTTGTAAAAAGGTTAGGTAAAGAAAAGTATTTAGATAAAGCACACAATCTCATAAATGTGGCATAAATGCCCAATATCTCTAATTATGACTTTCGAGCATCGATCGATTGCAACACACATTGTCTCACTTTCCTTATGTTTGCCATTAAGTAATTTATGCGAAATCAAGCCATCACCAGCTTCGATATATCTCAGCACTATTCACTGCCTTTATATGGCTGTGCATTGTTTGCAAATCGCTTAATTATGGTTGATGGCATTTTATTGGGGCATGGAGCCATAAAAGTTGGTCAGATCCCCTGTTCCTTTTGGGCCTACATCAATAATGGTCGGCTCCATTTTCATCTTCCTGCCTCAATAACCGGCTTTTGCTCTTCCCCCTTTTCCTTCCCGTTCCGCTTTCTTTTTTGCCTTGTGAATTTCTCCTAGTTGCCACGACCTAAAAGCATAAATTTCCCGTGGCTAGGCTAAAATCAACGCCAAATGCTCTAAACGTTTTGCTTATGATTTTTATTGCACGCACACAAACGCAAACTTATTCAGATCCATATATATATATATATATATATATAAATAAAATGGTATGTTTATATATAAAACCCTGTGTAGACATTTTGCCGCAGCCCCAAGTGCGAAAGCTTCAGAAAAACTGAAAAAGGCGACCCATGACGATGACTTGTTTGTTGGCAGTTGGCAGCCACGCCCCTTTTATACTCGGTGCGCCTATATGGGCAAGCACTTGGTTTATTTCATTAGGTTTCCTTTGATGGGACGCTTTTCATCATAACCGTGAAATGTAAAAATCATAGCATACTTTTCGGAGCAGCATAAGGAATTTAAAATCCACGTCATGCTATCAAGCCACAGGAATTTTGAATTATTGATTTATATTTCCTACGCTTCGATGATAGGAAAATGATTTTATTTTACCAAATAAAAGTGCCTTGGAAAATAGCTACCTACATCACGCGGAATGGAAATTCCTGCCGAGCGATAAAATCGCCAAAGTACATGCAAATGAAAACTTTAAGTTATGCGAAGTATCCACCATTCGTGGCTTCAATTTGGCTTTATCTTGACGCTTTTTTTTCTGTTGGCACTTGCCAAACAATGTCAGTTCTCAACTTTTAGCGCATTTTTCAAATTAGGTTAGCGGAACAGCAGGGGGAGGGGAGCAGGGTGGGAAGTATCTTAGGATGGCGGGGTGTGCGTGTGTAAGAGTACAGGGGGTATGCTGGTGCTAGTGCCAGTGAAAGTTTTCCATTGTTTCGGGCGGAAGGGAATGGGCTTGGCGGTAGGCTTGTTAGCATCCTTCCTTCCTGCGCTTCCTGCGTAAAAGCCACCATCTGCTGCCCGTTTAACCTTAATGTTAGGGGCAAACCAGAACCGCACCCTTCACACCCATGAACTCCTCTTTAAGTCCAGTGAAAAAAAAACAGTTTAGTTTCTGAAAACGAAGATTATGAAATGGAAAATGTCTTAAATGTGTCAAAGTGCTATATATGTAGATCCTGAAAATCAAGGTTATAGAATTGTTTAAGAATAATATTTATAAAATAGTAACTCTAAGAAATCTACAAATTCTACGTTTTGACTAGCAAATTCGAAGAATCCTGTATGAGTAAGTGTAACTATTTCAAATCGGTTGTAATTCTCATTCCAACGTAATGTTGATGAAATCAAAGCAAAAGTAGATCATCTTACATCTATCAAAGTTTATGTACATATTCCTTTCTGTGTATCCACATTTGCGCACTGTTCCATTTTGATGTGCACTTATTTTTCAATTTGAGCGCGTAAGCATCCATCGTCCTGTCAGTTTGGCGTCTCATTCAAACCCGTCCCAGGACTTGGCACTTCAACGTCATCTCGTAGAATTATCAGCGACTGCGTCAGCATCTGAATATAATGCTTACCTGCCCCGCCCCCTCACCACCCTACGTCCAGTGCTTTAGAGCGAATCCCTTGGCTTTCTATCTTTGGCTGGCCTTTGTTCTTGGCCATCTTGCTGGCAGTCGGCGTTGGCCAAGTTTTATGCTCGCTTTTTATGCCAACACGCCCCGTTGAGCAATTGTTGTTGCTTCTATGGGTGTTTTTAGTGCTCTTCTAATGAAATTTTTAAACGATTTCGTTTCACTTCACGGCCATCAGCAGATTGAAAAGTGAGAATTGCCGAAGAAGTTGCTAGGAAAATTCCCAGAAATTATTTCTACCTCTTGTCAGCCCTTCTTGACCCTTAAAAATGGCTACAAAGTTGCCATTAATGAGTTCGCACTAAAGGGTTAATTTGGGGGAACTCGTAAATCAACATTGTATTTTATTAATTAAGTTTGGTAACAACATGCAATTGGACTAATTTTGGGTAATATAATTTAATATCTGTATTTAATTTTATTAAATTGCATTTTCATTTGAATAATCATAGATATAATTATAAATAATATTTTAATAATTTTTTTATTCCGATAAATTATTCAACATATGCCTAGTATGAACAATGACACAAAATCGTAATATTATTTATTACTGATTATATTTTGAGCTACCTAATAGCTTATCAGTTAAACAATCCATTAGGTTTGAACAATCAAAAATTCTTTCTGTTTCGGCTTTCCCATAATTACCAAAGTAATAATCCCTTTACCACACGTACATTTACTAGAAACAGAATGTGTACCTTTAATTAAACTTAATGGCCAAGTAATTGAAAACGAAACACTTCAAAGAGTTGAGATTATTACGAAATTTAAATGAACCACCAACAGACACTAAAATATATGTGCTTCTCACCTGATTATGTGTGCGTTTGTGTGCTTGTGATGCTTTTCCTGTTCGGAGGAAGCTGTCGAGGTCATAAATTCGCTCCTGAAATGGCCAAGAGGAGAAGCAAACACACAAGCACAGCTGGAGGGTTTTAATTAGAACACCTGACTAACTAAAATACACACAACGTCACGAACGTAGTAATACGGCAACATAGTTAGTTTCCATTTATTTCAATTAAAAATTCAGTTTGGCCAAGGGGGAACATAAATATTCATTGGTAATCACATTGACCTTAGTCCTTCACTCTATCTCGCTCTCTCTCTCACCATCTCACCATCTCTTTTCCTCTTCCATTGCAGGCAGTATTTTGTGATGAAGTCATGTGGAAGTAGCAGTACAATTATAGGCAAAAGTTAATTAAACACTGCATCATTTGCAAACTGCAAAAAGGAATTCTTAACAATCGCAATAAAACTTTTGTCGAACAAAAGTAATTAAAGGACCTCACACACCCATACCAATACCCATACTCACTTGCAGCTATGCGACAACAAAGTTGGTAGGCGTGGCAAGGGGGCAAGGCGGCGAGGAGGCGAGAGGGGCCAGGTGGAGCACAGGCGTACATGGCCAGGAGTCAGCTGACGCTGCCAGCCGCAAACAGCTAACAGCTAACACCCAGGAGCCCCAAGCAGCGGGCGCCAAGGACGCAGGACGCAGGACGAAGTCGAAGCGACGGCCAGCAAAATGCAGAAGGAGAACAATGTCACGGCGGAGAATTGCCAATTTGTGGGGCCCTATCGCCTGGAGAAAACCCTCGGCAAGGGTCAAACGGGTAAGTGCGGGAAAACTCTTTCCTTTTACGAGTAACTAAGTGGGTGGTGGTGGTATCATTGCATTTGCCAGGCGAAGTGGCTATTCACTCGAGACTTATTTACTGTAATTGCACTTGAGTCTGCTATAACTATGTATTTGTAACCCTAAAGCAACTTATTCGAAATGCATCATATCTGACATAATAATAATAATTCAATGAAATCAAATGAAATCAAATTGGCTATAATGCCTGAAATTCAACAGCGCACGGTAATAAAACTGTTCAATAATCATTAAAGGCATTTAATTATATTAAATTGATGCAATAAAACAGTAGATAATTTAACAATTCTATTAGTTAAATATTTATCAAATCTTTTCAGACCAATAATTGCAATTAAATTGTAGTTTAGTCACTCATAAAGTTCACCTAATTAGCCATACTAATGGATTTACCCCCTTCCTACTCAGAAACTCAGAAACCACTTAGGAATATCTGCAATTCTCGGAAAAGTAATTGCAATTAAGATTTCTAACTTATTCTTATTGTTTCGCAGGTCTCGTCAAGTTGGGCGTGCATTGTGTGATTGGCAAGAAGGTTGCGATTAAAATAATCAATCGCGAGAAACTCAGCGAATCGGTGCTAATGAAGGTGAGTACTTTTGCGGGGTCGAAGGTCACGACTCGATGAAAACTTTTTCGCTGGCATCGGTTTATTGTTTTCCCACTGTTTATGATTTTGTTTTTCGTTTTCTTTTCCTATTTTTTTTTTTTTTTTTTGTATATTTTCTTGTTTGTCTTCTCCTGGCGTACGGGTCATAAAAAACTGTGACAATAAAATTTGTTTTGTGGTTCGTTGTTTTATTGCCCTGCTCCATGGAATTGTTACGTGTTTTTTTTTTGTTTATTTTTGGGGCTGTATGAAGGGATGTAGCGTTGCAGTCAAACTTACAGCCATTTGAACTTTTGGTCTTATATGACATGATAGGGAAAAGGGGAAATGCTTTCGCGAATTTAACAGACTGGCGTCTTCAGTGTGCCAAAGTCAGGGAAAGTCAAAAGTATACTTTTCATCTTTAGTGGGACTTTAATCTTTTGTCCCTTAAGTTTTTAATCAAGAGAGCTTCTCTTACATAAATATCAATTATCATACAAAAATACACCAAATTATCTGTGGTAAATATTCATTTATTCCGTAATCGATTTTCTGCCATACTCCAGAACGCACCACGTCCATTGTAATGCGTGTCAAACACTCTAAATAGATTTCATTCATTCCCAGACTCGCCGCCATTCTTTCGCTTCCAATAAAAGTCAGAGTAAAGCTCAACTATTTATCTTTTCTCTGCTGTCATAATAGAACCACCACCCACAACCACTATACCATGTCTACCAAAAATGTGGTGCACTTTTTTGTAGGACACTGAAAGGACATGGGACAAATTAGTGCGTGCGACAACAAAGTAAAACAAAATTGACTGTCCTCCACTTTTGGGGCGGAGTTTTCGGGGTGGGTGGGTTGAGAAAAGCTCAGACATGTAGCACAATCGAAATGCAAGGTGAGATCGTGGGGTGCAAATGAAGATAAAGAACCGCCGATGATTGCGTGTGGTGTCCATGTTGTAGGGCCAGCTGGTCGGGACACGCAATGAGAAATCGGACGCCATTCGGAGGACAACAATGGGCTATTATGGTCGGCCAAGCACCAGGCACTTTGAATGCATTCTAAGGATAAGTGCACTTTTCAAAAATACTTGAAGAAAAAACCCACGACTTAAAGAGGGATATAAAAAATTATATGAGTTTTTAAAAGATTATAATAAGCTTACAATAATAATAAGATTAAAATAGATTTTTTAAATAATTTTGTATATTATTATATTATTATTACTTTAAGTTATTGAGTATAATTCTTTTTTAAATATTGCTTTGTTTTTATTATTGATTTGATTGGTTTATTTTTTCTGCGAGTGTGGGTGTGGGGATTTACGAGGAACCTGGCAACATTGTCGATAAGTCGATTAAAATCGCTTATGTGCTCCACTCTCCTCTGCTCTCCTCTCCGCGCAAAGGTTGAACGTGAAATCGCCATAATGAAACTAATCGATCATCCACACGTCCTTGGCCTGAGCGATGTGTACGAGAACAAGAAGTATTTGTATTTGATATTGGAGCATGTATCCGGCGGAGAGCTCTTCGATTACCTGGTGAAGAAGGGTCGACTGACGCCGAAGGAGGCGCGCAAGTTCTTCAGGCAAATCATCTCCGCCCTGGATTTCTGCCACTCGCATTCGATTTGGTATGTCCCTGGTGAAAGCTTCCCATACTTCAATCAGAACTTCAATCAATACTGGATTTATTCTGCGTTTCAGCCATCGCGACTTGAAGCCGGAGAATCTGCTGCTGGACGAGAAGAATAACATTAAGATAGCGGACTTTGGAATGGCTTCCCTGCAGCCAGCTGGCAGCATGTTGGAGACCTCCTGCGGTAGCCCACACTACGCGTGTCCAGAGGTCATACGGGTAAGTCTCGCAGTGAAAAATGGCCAAAAGATTGCCCGACCAGGCAGCCACTCGCATCCCCCAATCCGCACGAGTGCGGCAAACGCATAAACGTCAATCAAGACGAACTTTTTAGCACATTTTCAGATGCAGCAGCGGTGGCTTCAACTGTGCAGAAAGTTGGAGGAGGCGGCTCCTGGAGTCGCTTTCCTATGCAAATTTCGTCAGCTCCCTTCTATGCAAATGCACGTCATGTGCGCATATGATTTCCCATCTCGGGATGCACTGCGTTCTCTACACCCAGCAAAAAGTTGCGAGTCGCCCCTTAAAGCGTTCGATTTTCCGCCAAGGATAAACGAGGTCCTTCTGGTTTCCCCAAAAGAAACATTTTATTGCTAGTTAAAAGTCAGTTATTTTACTTTTCAGCATCCTTCAATTTGGGGAATCACTTTCATTTGTTGCTACACAACGTTTAAAACTGAAACCAAGCTGGCAATTTACTTTGCTTCTAAAGTAGCTTATGAATTGTTTCTTTGATATTTATTAAGAATTTTTCGTCCTTAGAAACCTACTGCAGCCTTAAGAAAGAATATATAGTAATTTGACAATTTTCTTAGTGTACCCTGCATCATATCCTTTGAGCGGAGCTGCTGCAGCTTCTGGCGAATCTTTATAGCTTCTGCACCCGTAATAAATTCATAAGGGGAATTTTAAAATATCTCCTCGTTCGGTCTTATCATATACTCTGGCTGGGTTATAAATCTGGCTTGCTACGTGATGTTTAGCTTATCTGCACGCATACGAGTATATTCTTTTATAAATATTCAACAGTCAAAGCACTGAGGGGATTGGGTGAAATTCCTTTCCAACGTCTAATTGATGACTGCTAACCAAATCTGCACTGCCAGGCAAAAACCTTGACAATTTGTAGGGGAAAATTGCGTGGAAAGCCCATGTACTCAATCACATAAGTGGTCGTTTATCAATCTTTGGAAGGTGGCAGGAACAAGCAGAGCTGCAAAGCCGGTTTAGGGTTACCGATAAACAAAACTTGGTTTGGGTAATCGAGCGTACACCAGAGTTATAATCTTACAAATTGGAGTTTCGAGACTAGCTGTAATTGGAAAGTGTTTATGAGTTATGGGTGGGCTTGGAGTCATGAGAGCGATTCATTCCTCATCGGAATAAAAGACCACTTCTTAAAAATAAAGTAAGATGTTTAATAGCCTTTAAAAGATTGTAAAGTAAGAGGCTGACTAGCTTAAATGCCTTGTACTCGGTGGGGTACAAATAAATCCGATGAAATATGTTTAGAATCATTAAAAAATAACACTCCTTCGTGCGGCAAGTCTTAAATATCTCGCATTACGGGGTAACTACGTGGCCAGCTTTTACAATCGTGCTACACAATTACACATTGTAGTGGGCAACAAACTACGAGTCATTGTCCCATTTACCTGCAAAGTCAATAACCGTCCCCTAGGAAAACCACGATTCGTCGGAGTGGGGCAAACTTGGCATTTGATGGACACGTCAATGGACGTCAACGAGTTGAACGGACCACCCACCCACCACCTCTGACCGTCTTTAAATAGAAAACTTTTTAAATTAGTAAGCATTCGGTTGGGGATTATGGCAATCCCATACGAATGCGGTTCGATGAAAAAAAATGGATAACGATTTGGGGCCACGCACAAAGGCCAATCGAATTTCAAAATAATCAAGCTGAAAGCAAACATAAACCGAATATCCAAACAAACAAACAAATGCTCGTCTTGGAAATGTCTCAATTTCTGATTTCGCATTTCCCCCCACACTCTTATCATTTTTCCAGGGCGAGAAGTATGATGGCCGCAAGGCGGACGTCTGGTCCTGTGGGGTCATCCTTTACGCCCTCCTGGTGGGTGCTTTGCCCTTCGACGACGACAACTTGCGCCAGCTGCTGGAGAAAGTCAAGCGGGGCGTCTTTCACATACCGCACTTTGTGCCGCCGGACTGCCAGAGTCTGCTGCGCGGCATGATTGAGGTCAATCCGGACCGGCGGCTCACGGTGAGTCATCCCCGATACATTCACACCCGAAATGCAGTCAGTGGTGATCTGATCCGACAATGTCAATTCCCAAAACTTGGTGTCTTGCTAAGAGCACTTAAAAAAAATGAATATTTGCTTATAATTATTACATTTTATGATTGAAGCTATTTCCTTCAAGCTTTTCTAACTATTTTTATTTTATATCAGAAATTGCAATAATAATATTTAAAACGTTTTAAACTTTGTAAATTAATAAATTTCACTTTAAAATCAATTTAATGTAGTGCATAAATTTTTAAAGCTAATTGAAGTGCACTAGCCTGTTGCGTGTTTTTTTTTTCGAGTGTGGGTGGTGAGTCATTTTGAAAGCCACCCCACCAAGCGTTGGTTGGTTTTCGGGTCACCACGTTGCCAGCTATTTTATCCACCCCCTTTGCACTTCCTTCCCTCAACTCGTTCTTGCTTCATTTCCGACCGCGTCCAGCTGGCTGAAATCAACCGCCATCCGTGGGTCACAGCTGGCGGCAAGGGGGAGCTGGAGCTGGAGCTGCCGATGATGGAGGTGGTGCAGACACACGTTATTCCCACAGCCACCGCGGTGGATCCGGATGTGTTGAACGCGATTTGCTCGCTGGGCTGTTTCAAGGAGAAGGAGAAACTCATCCAGGAGCTGCTCAGTTCAAGGTGAATTCGAATGAATACTTTATTGCGAATTTCATCTAACTTAATTGTTTTACATAACAGTCACAATACGGAGAAGGTTATATATTTCCTGTTGCTCGAGCGCAAACGAAGACGACCTGCGCTGGAGGATGATGATGAGATTGCGCAAAAGTCCCGCAGCGAACTGGACGCAGTGGATCCGCCGCGTAAGCGTCTGGACACCTGTCGCATCAATGGCACCAATGCACCCAGCTATGGGCAAATTTCGGAAGGTTCACCGCTCACGCCAAGACGACAGGCCTTTAAGTGAGTAACTTAATTCAAATTGAATTCCTCAAATACCGGACTAACTTATTTATTCTTTTTTTTCAGTTTCCGGTCGTACAGCAGCACCCGGAACCACCAACGCCGATCGCCCACAACTGTTTCCTCCTCGGTGCGGAGCTCCTCATATCACAGTCCCACGCGCTGCAACTCTCCGATGAGTTCGGCACAGCAGCAGGCGAATGCCATATCGCGACCATCTTCTCCGGCGGCGGGCACCCGGCACTCCACGTACGGTGATCGAGATCGTTCTGGACACCACTCCTCCGTAAGCCGGACACCGTCGCACAGTTCGCAGAAGAGCATCGAGGGTGATGTGGTGGTGGTGCGGGAGCCGCGAATCGAGCGGAGGGACTCACTGCGTCAGGAGCGCGGCGGAGGATCGCCGAGGGATCGAGGCGATTGCGGCATACCGCCGGGCAGTCCGGGCGGCAACTCGAGCGGATCCACTTCCGCCTCGCCGTCGGTGCACCACCGTGCCAACTCAGGTCCGACCATTGCCATTAGTATGTTCCACGATCCAGATTCGAATAGTGGTGTGTGCATGCCCCGTAGATCCCTTGAAAAATAGCAAACCAATACAGAAACAAGATCAGATTTAAGCCAGAATATTAAAGATCTTGTTTCATGTACTTTCTATACCGATCTGTAATGGCTATTTTAGTATTTTCAAGTATCAATTGAGCTTAATTCATATTTTTATCAATAACATGTGCTTGAACATATCAAATTAACCATAAAACACATCGGTTAGATAACTAAAATCATGATTTCTGTACAAAAGGATGTTCTGAAATAATCTTTACAATTCTCACTTACAGTTGCAAATCCCAATGGCTCGCCCATGATGAACAACAGCAGTCCGGGAATGCCCGGATCTCCTTGCAATACACCTGGTGGTCAGTTGTGGAAGACGCGGCTGACAAATATCAAAAACAGTTTCTTGGGCAGTCCGCGGTTCCATCGCAGAAAAATGCAGGGTAGGTGTTGTAACCAAATTAAAATGAAAAATGATAATAACTTTTGCTTTAATAACTTTTCACAGTTTCTGCCGATGAAGTGCACTTGACGCCCGAATCTTCGCCAGAGCTTACAAAGCGCTCCTGGTTTGGAAATCTCATAACAACCGAGAAGGATGAAACCTTTACTATTTTGGTCAAGGGCAAGCCCATTGCCACGGTTAAGGCGCATTTGATACACGCATTTTTATCCGTAAGTAGCTATCTATATATCTATATCTTTTCAAATATTAACTTCGACGATATTTTTTTTCCTACAGATGGCCGAACTATCTCATAGTGTGGTGTCGCCCACCTCGTTTCGTGTGGAGTACAAGCGGAATGGCAATGGACCTGTCATGTTCCAGCGTCACGTTAAGTTCCAGGTAAGTTTAAAAACCATCAACAGGAATTCAGTGCTCTAATGGTATATGACTAATTTCAGGTTGACATCAGTGCTATTTGCAAACAAGGTGACATAGCGGATATGTTGTTTGCTTTGACATTTACGCTGCTATCAGGTAATCAATACGTTGTTACTAAACTATGTATACAGTCTTATTGAATTGCTTGCTTATACAGGTAACATTCGGCGTTTTCGTCGCATTTGCGAGCACATCCAATCCCAGGTGTGTTCCAAGCGATTCCCGGGTCCAAGTAGTCCGCCAACGGTGACCAGCGTGACCCAGGCAGTCTCGGAGAGCTCCTCCTGCGGATCGGTGTCCAGCGAAAGATTATCGTACAAGCGACAGGTGGTGAGTTTAATTATAGAGCAATTTCCAAGATCGTGTAACTAACTGAGTTGTATTTAGATTGAAAACGATATGGAGAACGATTCCATATTCTCGTACAAGTCGGGCAATGGACGTCGGGCCTCGACCACAAACAACAATAATGCCAATCCAGTTGACATTCCCGGAAGTCCCATTGCAGTGCGATCCAAGTAAGCAGCTCCAAAAAGCAAAATATAATATTGTATAGTTCCGAAAATATTTTTTCTGGATTTAGGTTATTTGCCTAAGGATAAATATGTAAAATAGTATATTGTATAAAGAATAGTATTCTAGTAAATTTTTCTTCATCAATGAAATATAATATAAATATAAACTAACTTGAATTTGAAAATAGTGGATCTGTTAAAAGGCCTTTCTCCTAGAAGCACAAATTTTCAGGCTTAAATGAAATAGATATTTTTGGAGCTACATAAATTGTTGTGCATTATTATTAATTGATTATAATTATACTAAAAATATATTAATTAATGGTTTCCACTTTTTTTTTAGCTCTGAGACCGCTGAGCACGAACGCAACCGCGAGCTGCAGAGTGAGCGTCAGGCGACAACGATGTCCGGTAGTGCAATCGCATGAGAATTATTTCTCTGATTTAGTTACATTTTTCTCCAGGACATTTGTTTCGATATGGCACTAGTGAGCGAGAAACGCAAACAGATATTGTAAACCAACTAACGAACGAATCAGCCACTCAAACAGTATTTTTTCTAGAGTACCATCAGCCAGAGATCTTCAAACTAAGTAAACAAACACACACGAAAATCCGAATAATATACCAAAGCAATAATAGTGGAACTAGCATACATATGTAAAACGAATCTGAATCTGAACTTTTGAATGCCGAACGAATGAACAGAACTTTGCTAGCTGCTCTAGCTTTTATCGAACTTGATTTTCTATTAATTGTTATTTTTTTATTGACTTTTTGTATGTGTTCTTTTGAGGGACATTGTTGCCGCCGCGCCTAAAAAGCTTGCAAATAAAAACACCGTGTAAAAATATACAAAAAATCAAGTTAGCACTAGCCTAAGTCGAACCAGTTATTCTAGTCATTTTCTTTACCTAGACTAGGCCTCGTATTTAGCTACGCAAATGAGGAATGCTACTCAAGAAAATTCGCCGACGATTTGTATAGAGTGTATAAAGAAGGATATTACGCAAATGCACTGATCTTTAAATACTAACTAAAGTAACAGAAATGAAACACAAAACAAAAAAAACTTTTGCATTACCTTAGCGTTGCTGTTTTTTCTAACAAACCAAATCGATATAACTATTTTGCTAGCCATAAAAACAAAAACCGACGAAGCAGGACGTAAAAAGCAAACTATTTTTCCTAATAACAAAATACTAAACAAAACGCGTCAACTTTCGAACTTCAGACATGCATATATGACGATCAAAAGAGTGTTGTGCGGTAGATAAACTCAACAGATATTGACAGGAAAGAAGGAAAACCAAAATATATAATGTATATAAGACACCGAATTACTAAAACGGCACAGCACATGCCCTAATAAAGCATATACAGCACATTAAAGTAACGACATTAAATACCAGAAACCATATATTTTGCATGGGCATGAAATAAAGCTTTCTTAACCGATACTTGTATAAATCGATTGGGACGAAATATATATCTACGTATAGAATGGATCGGGGATTGTACAAATTGCTGGGTTGCATCAGAGACAAAAGAAAACCCAGGAGAGAAATTCAATTGGAGGTGGTATATTTTTTATTGAAAAACGAGTAGAGCAAAAAAGCTGTCCAAGAATGCACAAATCGCATGCTGTCGACGACCTACTATAGTCTTTCTCTCAGTGTAAGACGTGTTTCGCATGGCAAACCCACAAACAATCACATTGAATCCTTCCCTACCTTACTTTTGAGTGGTTTTCATAGTTTATAGATTCTTTTGTAGCACCCAAGCCAATCAGAGTTCTTTTTATAACGCATACGATGATTTGAAACTAAAAGACTTAAGAAATCGACATAAAGCTAATGAAATCCAAACAAAAAACCGTCCATTTATCCACTTAAAGCTAACAACAATGTAGAAGCACCTCAGCAATTTGTGGAATCTACTGGATAAGAATGTAAGGGAAAAACTGAATATTGTATGTAACGTGTAAAAGGATATAGATCTATACTGAAACTGTGTATGACAGCAATATCAAAATAGTCAGATGGGGAGTATGAAGCGATACTAAAACGTGATTAGAACAAATATTTAACGACAAAATACGACAAGTTAAAAAATGCTTAATAATAAACCGAGTTAAGGTCGCGTAAAACATAATAAATATTAAACATACCTATTTAAGAGTATTGAATCAGTACTTGAGAAAAAAACACACACACGAGAACGAACTCAAACAAGAATCATGCAATAATATTGAAATGAAATTACTTTCTAGCATTAACTACGATACATCAAATTATTTATCGCTCATCATATGGAAAATACTCAAGAAGAAACGCATTTAAGCTGAACATACATTCAAAATTAAGCTCACCGACTTGAAGAGATGGCATTCTTATATTTATACATGCATATATCATATACACCTTGATCATATTGTATTCTGTATTTACTTTCATATACAAGAACAAAGTCCTACCAGCATACCCAACATATACGAAGTATACATCTATATGCCTCACCTGCATTCGTACATCCATATATATGTATTTACATACAAGCGCATTTAATACAAGTTACATTTCATCACCACAATTGTACCATAAGAAATGTAAAGATCATATTTTTCACTCGATACTAAAACGTAATAACACTACACGTAAGCATTACTAAACGCTCTGCAAACTAAACTCCAATCGCGGCTACGAGGAAAAGTATAACGATAATTGCTTTATAAGGACTCCAATCCAAACACCTAATACTCAATGCTGCATTATGCCACGCCTACCTTTTTACCTTAACTGACGCCTATACTAGATGATCAACCAATCTTTCGCGCTCTTTTCAAAAACATAATCACCACCAAACCCAACTAACTCATTTTAACTGCTTCGCACTGTTCAATGAGCAGCGAATATTTGCGCCGAGATAATTTTATATGCAACGTATACATATTTCTATCTATAGTATATATATACACCCCGATATATATATACATTTACACGCATTATACACAAAAGCAAGCGCTTTACTTCAGATGCAAATGCAGTGCAATGGAGAATGTTTATTACTCATTACAAAATAAACGATTCGCATACTTATTAAAATACATTTAGAGGGTAATGTTGTGTATTGTACTACGCTTTTTACGTTGTTGTTTTCGTTTTCCCCTGCGTTTCAACATAATATTGTAATATTGTAATTAGTTCTGCAAGTGATTACGGCTAAGTTAAATACTGCATTGTGCGCTTTGTTTTGTATCTTCGGATATAAGTTGAATGATTGTATTTTGTAATTTAATTTTAAGCTTGAGGAATCGCGTCTGAGGTGGATGAATCGCAGCCAGGCCGAGATCGAACCATACAAGAGATAAATATTAGAACCAACAAGTGTAAGGAAAACAACAAAACCAAACAAAGAAACAAAAAAAAAAAACCAAACAAAATGGCATCTGTTATTAGGTTAAAAGAATTATTGATATTGTTTGCAAGAAAATGTGTGAAATATATATAAATACAAATAAAATACCACTTAGCATAAAAACAAACCGTGAACAGACAAGCAAACAACAACAGATTGTAATTGCAATTTAAAAATAAAATTAATATTTCAAATAATAACTAAGCTGTTTTAGTTAAATGCCAATGGGAAGTACTATGTGACCTATGGGGCGTATGCGTAATTTTATTTGATTTATTTTTTGTTGATTGTAGAAATTGTGTTTGTTATGAAGTTAATTTTTATTATGTAAAAACAGACTTATTTTATATATTTGTTGCCTTTCTACAAGTTACTTAAACATTTTAATAAAAACTACATATTTTATATCAAAAAGCATTTGTGCTTTACCTTGCTCTTTAAAATATCTTAAATACCTATCCCATCACTTTTGAATGCTAGAATGCACATCCTTTCCACAGTGCGGCGTGCATCCGCAAGGGATTACGTCACTTGCCGCCACGTCTCCATCGACACGGAGGCTGACCCTTGGGCATCAGCTGTTTTTACGGACGAAGGATGACTGGGAGCCATAGGGGCAGCAGCGGTGTCGAGGGGAACCAAATGCCGCATGCACTGGCGGCAATCAGCTGTGGAGCTTTGGGGCACTCGGAAAGCTGCCCAATTCGAGGAGCTTCGGAGAGAGCCGGCGATGAGCTTTGGCTCCGAACGGAAAATAGGAGGCGACATCGAAAAGCAAGCGGCGCACCAGAGACTTTTCGTTGTTCGCCGCGCTTCGTCATCCTGCTTTTCCGCTTTTCCGAATCGAAAATGCGTGCCAAACTGCATGAAAAGGAAAACTTGGTCAGTTGAGGTCTCAGTTCGGGTCGGGTTTGCAATTCAACAGCACTGCGGAAGCGGAGAAAACTCGTCACCAGAGCGGACGGGCCAAACAATAAGCCAGCGTAGTAATATCGACTTCACACCGCCCTCGATATATATAATATATATATATATGATATTCGCAAGAAAACGGTATCGGGTTGAAATCCAAAAGTGCCAACCCATTGAGGGGCTAATCTAATGTGTTGGAAAATGATTGAAAATCGCGTGGAAATTGCAATATGCGAATTGAAATGTGTATTTGTGTTTTGAATTCTTAACGCTCAATCCAAGTGTTTCCATTTTTTGCAGTGAGTGAGTGAGCGAGTGAGTTATGTAAAGCTCTGGTGTTGGGTTCTTTTCGGTCTTCGCGTTGGGTGCGGGATAGTAACCCATACCAAACCGCCCACAACAACAAAAACAACAACAACAACAATTGTTGCAACTGCACCACCAGCAACAACAAGAACAACCACAGCGAGCGTGTGAATCGACAATAAGTGTTGCAAGATTGAGTGGCTTCAAAAAAGTGGTCATTAAAAATTAAAGCAAGAGAATTAGGATGCAAAGAATTGGGATTTCTAAACCAGGATTGTGCTGGTGGCGAAAATTAAGTATACGCATCGTTGGACTACTGCTAACTTATGCATGAACCTGAAAACCGAACAATTTTAGTGCATTTTGGCGTGCTAAGCGATAATAAGTTTATGATGCACTGAAAAATATTTAAAACCGTCTGAAGGCCAAGGAATAAGAACCAAATATTAGATTTAATTACGATTTTCAAATAACTAAATTCATTTTAAAAATCTTTAATTTGAGCTCCATATTAAAATTCTTAACTTTAGTTGGTTTTATAATACAATTTATTTGAGAAAAATATTTTAAAGAAAATTTAAGTTTTAAATATAAAATATATAAGTAAAACGGCTCAAAAGCATTTATTCGAGATATTAAGTATACGCACCAGAGCCCACAGCTTGCAGCATAGAGAATTTGTAATTGCATAAAATAAAGTAAATACTCAAAAAACTTTTGTTTTAGATCATATAAATGTATGTTACAAATTTTAAAATGTATATAATATGTTTTTTGAGTATGAATATATTTTAGTTTTTTCAAATCCTTAATCATAGAAAGGGTTACCTACTATTAGTGCATTACAAGACAATTATTTAAATTTGGAAAACTTTGTCAGACACGCAGACCCGAGTTTAACTTAAGGAAAGCCCGTCGCAAAGCCACATAATTTTATATAAAGCCCCAAGTTATCGCAGCTTACCCCGCGTGGGTAAATCAATCAAAAACCATTTGCAGTCGCTTCAATCCCCGGCAATCAGCCCATTGAGCAAGCTTTGTGTATCATAACACAATCAGTTTGGGTATCGGCATCAATTACCAATTATAACTTGACAATAAAATCGCCAAATGTCCGCATAAAGAGCCCAAAAACACACACACACTCAGCCGCCAATCAATTCGCTTTTAGCGGTCTCCGACTATTTTTAGTTGCACTTGCTTTCCTTTTTTCTGGTTTTTGTGTCTTTTTTTAAGTTTATTTTACTTTGCACAATATTAGTGTCAAGGTGCAGCCAGTGCATAGAGACAGAGATGGAAATAGACTCCGAGACAGAGACGGCGACAGTCGAGCCAAAAGAGCAAGTCAAGAAAGCGCAAAAGGAACCAAGAAAAGGGGCGAGAAAAGGGGAACCCCTTTCCTTGGCGGCGGCGACGACATCGCGAGAAAGCATCACACGAAAAGGTGGCTATCAAAAAATAATAACAAATACAACCACACGCAGGGGGGAGGTGGGGAGGTTAGGGGCGATGGCGGTGCATTTGGGGGTGGCAAGTGGGCGAAAAAGGGGGGAAGCTCCTCACGACTTGTCACATCGAACAGAAAGAAATTGAATTTATGTCTTGGGTGGGTTGCCTTCAATGACAATAAGGCTGCTATAACCGCAGGTCTCTCTATATATGCCAACGCTAAGAGCACTGGTAACGGTAAAGCTATAGCCAACAGCCAACAGCTAATGCCAACGTAAGGTAGGTTTGAAGGTAAATCGCGTTAGCAACAACAACTAGGATACGCAGGGCTCAGCTTTCAGGCGGCGACCCACATTACTTAAATTACGAACTACACGCAAAGTCGCCGAAAGCCCACACACAACTGGGAAAAGTCACACACGCTGGTTAGTCATTCCCTCAGTCAGTCAGTCAGCCAGTCAGTCAGTCAGTCCGTTCGTAAGTCAGTCAGTTCGTCACTACGTCCGTCATTCAGCCAGTCAGTCAATCATTAGCCAAAACGAGCCTTATGCGTCAGCCAGTATGTGACCTACACTCTAAGGATAATTTGGTATTTTCGAAATAAGCCAAGCTTTAAGTGTTCCTTTCTTTAAGTTTAGATCCTTTTCAGGGAAAGGTGACAAAGTTAAATTTATTTATAGCGAAATACTTTAGAAAATCAAACAAGAAAAATACAATAGTGACTGAACGCTTTTAAAAGTTAAAATAGCATTGAACTTTAATAACAAAAAATTACAGTATATAAATCAACAATTTAAACACAGTTTTCATTACCATTTACTTTGAATAAATTTATTTAAAATTATATCTAGAAAACAGGAAAGAAATTCTTTGAAAAAACTGGCCGATTTTGAAACTATCTTTTTTGAATAGTGCAATGTCCTCGTCCTTGCCACATGCGTGCTCCTGTGTGGAGCCACCGCCACAAAAGAAGAAAAGTGGAAGCGGAATGAAGGGGAGGGATGGCGGGACCGGGCGACATGTTGCATATTTCGGGGCGTGTTGGCTGCTAGACAAAAATGTCGTTTTCGGCGAAATTCCCGGCATTCCAATGCTGTGTTAAGGACAGACATTGAAACAAAGGCATTTGTCTGACCGCCACCCTCGCAGTAATGAGATGAAAAACACAGAAATATACTCAGCATTTCGGCATTTGTGTAGCGACGAGCGGTTGAATTTGTTTTTAACAAAAAACACAATTAAATTACACAATTTGGCTTGTTAAATGCCGAACCATCGCCCAGACACATGGTATATTTTCTAGGTTTTGCTTTGGTCCGCTGCTTCGCATTTTTGCATTTCTCTTTGCACTGCTTCGGTTTATTTTTAACATCTTTCCTCGGAGCGTGCGAACAAATTTTCCCCTTTTATTACATTGTCTGCCGCAGATGATGCGAAATAAATGGATGATAAGGCCAAGACAGAGGTTATTTATGATCTCTTCGTTACATGCAAATGGGCTACCTTTTTCCTTATGGCCATTTCGATAGTAAAATTTCAAAAACTGCATCGTAAACGCTACTATATATATTCGAATTGGCAAACATTTTGCCGCAATTACTTATAGGTGCAATGCCAATTGAGTCCACTTCCAAACGGGTTATTTTCTTGTATATCATATTATTTAAGCGCACTATTTTCACGCAAATACGCCTGGCACTAATATAGTGTATAAATAAATAAAAATAGTTCATTGAGGCAGAAGACAAACACGATTTTTACAGCCTGTGCTGTTTATTCGCATTCACATTCAAGGGGTATGTAAAATATATGTCAGTATAGGAAGTGCTAGAAATTATTTATTAATGAATCGCTGGGAAACAGGCAAGTGTACAAATATAGGGTGTATGGACTGTTTAAGGTGGCTGAGTTGAATCCAAATGAATAATAGAATAATGATTTTGGTATGAGGAGCTCGGGAAAAATATTTTCTAGACGTAGTGTTGAAAAAGGTAAGACAGCCTATATTGAATAACTATTTAGTATTTTTTGAATATAAGCTTCTAAAGTTAGTTCTTTCTTTTTGTTAAGCTATACTTTGAGTTTGATATCCTTAATTAAAATACAGTGCCAGCATATATATATTTTTTTAAGCCAACACTTTGTTCAATTAGCTTAGCTCTCTTTTTAACATTAAACAGTTTAAGCTTATTTCAGATCTCAAGTTTTATTTTTATTGTAAAACTTGTTATTGCTATTCTTATTTTTTTCAAGCAATGGTTTTACAATTTGGTTCTACTTGGTCAATTTATTTTTTTTTACGCCAATGCTTCACCAATAAGCCAAATCCAAAGTTGAAATCAGATCTACGAGCTTTCTGCCGTTCTGCTCAGACTTTAGCTTACTTTAAAAACTTCAGCTACGCTCGACCTCTTCAACTCTACCAGATCCCATTATAAATTTTCCCCCAAGACGCTGACTGTCGCTCCCACCGACTTTTTATCTGGGCCCCGCCGACTCTACATCACTTTCCATAAGTTTCCACCTCAAGGCAAGTGTTCCTTGCAGCTTTTGCCGCTAACTGCTTGGCAAATTGCTGCCACTTACATAAGCTGCTCGACCATCAGTTACTCAAAGGAAATACAAAAGTTGTTTGGCCAAAAAGTGGCGCCAAATGAGCAGCAGCAGAGTGAAGGTACAAACGGAAAATCGGAAAACTTTAGCATACATTGCAGGGCAGTTAGGACGTCAAAGTAAACAAAACAATCGTAAAAGACGAATGTGGGAACAAAACACACAAAGGAGGAAACGTAAAAAACAGGCAGAGAGAGAGAGAGAAATAAAGCAAATCACATGGCCAAGCATAAAGCGTCAAAAGTTGGCCAGAATAAGGCGAAATAAAATAAAAAGTGTAATAAAACCGGGGGTGTGAGGCCAGAAGCTTTGTTTTTGTTGTTCGAGGGGCGGTTTCAAAGGACCTAACGCCCCAACACTAGTGCAAAATCAAAAGAAAAACGGCGAAAGCGTAAAAAAGAGAAATATACATTTCAAAGTGTCGTACCTTGTCGGCTATACGCGAGTGTGTGAGTGCGAAGCCCGGTGTACGTGTGTGTGTGTGTGTCGTTCGTCAGGCGATGTGATGCGTGTCCTTGCAACTTTCAGTTCGCCTTCTCGCGCTCACTCACCTTTTCTCGCTCACTCACCTTTTCTCGCTCACTCGCACAGGCCACAGCCAGCGGCAATTGCACATAAGTTGCAACAAGCAAAGTAACAACTACAACAACAGCAAAAACAACGTAACAAAATAGGTAAAACAGTATAAACAACACAACATTGTAAGCGGGCTGAAAGGCGTTGCCAGATTGTTGGCCAACAGCAGTAGCAACAACAACACTAGCAACAGCTACAGCAGTGCTCTACAACAACGACAACCACAACAATTGCCCAAAGGGCCAAATGAACGTTGTCGGCTAGTCCGTCTGTCGCCCGCTTGGTGGCGCTAGCTAGCTGACTGAGCAGCAACAACAACAGTGCGTGCTGCCGCTGGAAATCCTGTCGCTAATTAGGTAAGTCACTGCCATTCGGCCGCAAGGAGTGTGTCCTTTGTGGTCAGGAGACGATGGGCATATTATTTCATTTCGGGGACGACCTCTAATTATGGCAATTTTCGTCAGCCGCGAGTGCAGTAAATGTTACATATACGCCACGTGGCCACTAGCTTATTTTAATTCGTAAACGTATTTTATTTTGACCTTTCTTTGCCAGTTATTTAAATGGTATAAATAATTGTTTATATAAAATACATCACGCTTTATCGATGGATATGGCTTCCAGTTCATAGTGATCTTTAATTTTTATTGGTTACTTAATTGAAGTGTTTGTTATCTGAGATTCATATTACAAAAAATACCTTTCTATTATCCCTGATCGCAGCATTTCGTTTTATTAACTAACTTTTTTGAGATAATTTTACTGTATAACGATGCTAAACAGCTATTAAAATGTTTCGTAATCATTCTTAATTTTTTCTTCTTTATCTTTTTCGGGAAACGAAAGAGAAGAGAAATTTTCCTTTTCAATCATTTATCGCATATTCCCCCCGATAGTCAATCAACGTACGAAGCACAACGAAAAAGCTGTTGAGCCGATTTTTCCTCATTTCGGAAAAACCGCTTTGCGCCAAATTGAATTTCCTGACAGAAGTGCCAGGAGAGAACTGGGGGTTATATAATCATGCACGCAGGTGAAATGACGTTGCGGTGTTTGGTTTTCATTTCGTGTTGAATAGAATCATCCATTGCATTATGTCTGGATGATAAATTGCATTCAATGATTGTAAATTTTCATCAATAAAAGCACACTGTTTCCTGGGAACCTAGCCAATTGCATTATTTGCCTTGTTTCAATTGTATTTTTCCTTAAATTCTTGTTAATTGGGGCCTGAAATTTCAGGAAATACTATTTTTTGCTTAAACGAATTGGTAGCTCGAGTTATTATACTGAGAATCCAACTGAGATGGATTTTGGACTGCAAAATTATAATATTTTCAGTTAATAGGAATCATATAAAAAAATGTATCCAATTTTCGGACTTGTTTGTTTTGTATGACAAATGTTTCATGCACATTTCGAGGAACTATATTCCACAAAATATGCCAGGACTCTGATGGTTAAATTGACCCACATAAAGGCACAGGTAACTGAAAGCCAAGAACATTAAACATGGAGCCCGGGGAAAAACGGAGGCAATGTTCGGGCCAAATAGAAAATCCACAGCAAAGAGAAGGAAGGCCAGCAGGCATATAAGAGGATATTCTGGGGCAACTGGCTTCTCTTTTTCTGGGATCAAGCGGACAATTGAATGGCCCGAAGGCACCACCAGCTGGCTTTGCTCCACAAGGCTGGCTCTGTTTTGCTGCCCCTCGGTGTATCCTTTCTGCTTTCGCGTTGGCGCATCCTTTTGTTGTCATAACTGGACGAGCATCACGTCCAAAGCTGGCAACTTGGCTAATTTAATTTTGCTACTGAATTTACTTTGAGTTAATCAAAAAAGAACATACCAGAGGGTCTATGAGCCAATAGATTTCGTAGATGTACCAACAATTTTGGATTTATTTTAGATTTGGATTTAGAATAAATGCATCCTTTTATTCTTTATGTCATCCTTTGCTTAAGAAAGTTTTTTTATTTTTATTTTTAAATTTAAACATAAATAAAAGTCAATTTTAAAATAATTTATTTTTTTTTAATAATTTTTCACTATTGAAACAAGCTTACATCGTATTTCTTTTCAATCACAATTGGGCAACACTGAGTACTAGCCGTAAAACGGCTGGGCTCAGGAAAAACGGCTCATCCTGTTGGCAGGACTATCTGACAACTTATTGGCCCTGCTGTGGCTACTGCATGTGTTATCCTTTTTATGTTTGGACAGCAGCAGCGGCAGGGCCAGGAAAACTGCACTTGTGCAACAACTATCTGCGCCCTGCCCCCCGTTTCCGCCCTTTGTGTGCACTCAATTTAGCCATTTCTTGCAATTCGGCGCTTTCTTGTGGGACTGGAAGCTGCTGCGGTGAATCCCCTCCTCTTTGGTACCGCAGCCAGAACAAATTTAATCTATTCTGAAAGTTTTCCATGTGCGCCGAGGGAGCTGCAAGTGCTCGTGGGCTGCGGGCTTTTCGGGTCTTTCGTCTTGCCCAAGAACAGGCTGCCAGAAAATGTGACAGCAACTAATTAAGTCAGTCGGGAAATTGCACTCGACGTTTCCCGAGGTGAAAGATGCGAAAGTGTCGGGTGAATTGGTGTGGGAAAATCAAGAGATTCGTACCCGGAATGTGGTTCCTTTCACCATTTTGGCGTGGCAGGACTTCAGTGATTTGATGCACAGAAAGCAGAATGAAATTAGGGTCGGTCTGATTTCATTTGGATGCAATTACCTACGGAAGCCCTATAGAAAATCAAAGGAACTGACTACGATAATTGGTAATTTCAAAATTAGCATAGCTTACCGCTCAGCTGAAAAACTTTTGACAGTCATCTATTTAAGCCATAACTAGATTAGTTATAATATACATGTATAGTAAGGATAACAACTATTGTAGATCTATAGAACCTGAATGCTTTACATAATTTTCCCCCGGCTCACCTTTTCAACCAATTGATTATCGGCTGAAAACAATTCCGTCTATGTTCTATCGCATTCACATGCAACCCCGTGGCTTAGTGTCAAATTATCAGCTACTTATTATTATTACAGTCATTAGACCCGCCTTTGCGTCCGCCCGACGGCCTTCGGTGGCCCAATCAATGTCAGCCGTTGTCATTGCTAGCATTTTATTTGCCCTCTTGTTGGCCGGTTTTCTGCGCGCTTATGTAAACCATGAACAGCAGACAAAAGCCTGCCAAATAGCGCAAAATGTGCGCCAATTTAGTTGTCGTTTAATTTGATGGCACAGCCGATTTGGCAGGCAGTGGAGGATTAGGCCGGAGCAATGCTGGCCACGTCATGAATGACTGCCCATCGAATGCTCAAATGCTCGAATGCCAAGCGGAAAAAGTGCTGAGAAAAGCGGTAGCTCAAAAAACTGAAAAGGAAAAAAAAAATACACAAAAAGGAAAGCTTCGCATCGAAGGCTGAGCGTCGGCAGAACCAAAAATAAAAGTGACCAGCAATAAAATGCTAAAAGGAACATACGAGTACATGCATATCGGAGCAGAAGGCCAGGAGCCCAAAAATAAAGTCTACAGGCAAACCACCATATGTTGAACCCTCGCCTTAGATCTGGTTTCACAACGATTTTTCTATCATGAAGGCTGGCTTCGATCATTATTAGATTCAAAGGTACAGAAAACGCTTTGAAACCTTATATTCTGATCTGTAATTTAAAAACATAATATTCACTAATATTTAGAATTAATGTTTAAAGTCGCAGAACAGAGTACGAAAGGAAGACATATAAATAGAAGGACTGAGATGGACACTAGCATTCTGAATGTCCGCAAATAATGCAGACCATTACATTAATGACTGCGGCAAAAAGTCGAAAAAGCGCCAAAAAGTCCACTCGGCAGACAAGAACAGGGAAAACAATGAATGGTGGCCAGGGAAAAGCCAGAAAATCGAAACATTATGAGGTCATTTTAATTATTTATGTGTGCGTGTGGCCAGCCTAGAAGTTCGAATGGACTTAGCCAAGGTTACGTACGGAAAAGGACCTCGCCAGACGGGAGATTTCATTTCATTTTATTTGCACCAGCATATGTTTGCCCAACTCTTTAAGCCCCTTACGAGCGTGAAGGAGAATCCATAACTCATGCTATGACCCAGATATCACAGCATATTGAGTGGGTTTATTTGGCCAAAAGTATAACTGCGATATGACGCTCTTTTCTAAACTGTGCGTGCTTGGAAACTTTTATTTCTGCGATGCCAAATTCGGATTTATGGTCTGTCTTCAGTTCAGCAATTCTAATTTGAACATAGATTTATGAGCTGCTATGTGGGAGTCTCTTCAATTGGCACTCGTTCAGTTGGCAAGAAATCGAGGCAGCTAAGCAACCCATAAGCAAATTAAGCGCGATTCCAATGTTTCCTTTTCCTGCGATCGATCCTGGTGGCAACCAGCGTGGAAAATTGCGTATACGTCATGTCTTCGCCTTGCAGTTTAACGACTTGAAAAGTGCCATAGAAAATGTCTCAATTCGCCATCAAAAATATATTTGCATGCCTGTATTCAAAAGCAATTTCCTCACTTTATCTAGAAGTTATTTTAATGCGGACAAAATCCATTTCACGTACCAGCCGAGATGCCACCAACTTTTTGGCCATGCACAACATCGACATCCTTAACATCCCCTATTTTTTTCTTTTTTTTTTCCATCCGCTGTACTTTTGCATACATTAGCCGATTCTGTCTGCCTTTCAGCCACATTATTTTGTTTTGTTGGCCATAAAACGAGTATGTGCGAACTGTGTTTATGTCCATAAAGCCTTGGTAATAAATTTTGCTTCATTAGCTTCGAAAACAGCATAACAACTTGATCAAAACAATGTTTAATAACAGGCTAAAATATTTTAAAAATACGTTGCGATAATATTTATATGGTATTTTATCAAAAGAACAAAGAATTAATGAGCATTTGCAAACTTATTTGGTTGTAATATGTAAGTAAAGAAGTAATCAAAATAAGTTATTATACATTTAGAAGGCTTAAACTTGTTGAAACATATTTTTGCCTTTGTGATATTGTTTTCTTGGAATAGAATTAATTTGCATATACTAGTAAACCCCAAGAAAAAGTATTTTAGCATAGGAACACAAAACTGTTGCGTATTTGCATACTTATGTAAACATTTGTTATAATTTCAAACTAAGTTCTTATACATTTATAAGGCTAAAACTTGTTGAAACATTTTTCTTCCTACGTGATATTGTTTTCTTGGAATACAATTAACCTAAAACCTCGATTCGGTAAAGTTTCTGATGCGAAAGCAACGCAAATTTCAGCTCACATCCGTTGCTAAAGTAATAATTGTGTAATTCGGGTCTAGTTTCCTGATCCATTTGCTTTGGTGCCAAAAGTAAGAAAAATTAGCCAAATTAACCCAAATATTAAGTTAACCTAGTTCGGGGCGCGTGCAAACTTAACATCATTAATACTAATCTGCTGGGAAAAGCCCAAAGAACCGTGTCAAAGTCTGCAAACTGAAAAGAAATTGCTACATTTTTGTTTTGTTGATTATGTAACATAATTGACGACAATATTTCCCCACAGACCAGCAAGAAAATGCTAATGAAAACTAAGAAAAGCACGAGCCATTCGAAGGCAAACATGGCCCAACAATGGCTGACTCATAGCGAGTCTGTATTAGCATGGCGGAAATGCCAGGACATCCGGTGCGGCGCGGTGGCCAAGCCTACGAACGCACCACCACCACCCACTACCCAAAGGATTTGGGTACAGAGAAAAGAAATCTTTTAAAATTGAAATTAAAGAGAATACTTGGTCAAGTGTAGCCAGTGGTGTGGTCAACTTATATTGAAAACTAGACCTTTTGAATATTTGAATAATTTGAATTTGAATAATTGAATATTTGAATGTACTGCAATTGTGTTTATAAGCTACATAAGCTATTCTTGAACCAGGAAATAATATATATAAAGCACTTTATTTTTGAATGTGTAAATATTTATTTATGTATTCTTTATAAAGTATTTCTTTTGTATTCTCTCAGTGTGCTCAGAATTTTTGCTGGAAATGCCATTCGCTTTCCTTTGCGGCTGGTCGCCTATTACCCGTGAGGTTGCGACGAGAACTCGATGTTGGCCCTCCCAGTTTCTTTGGGCCACAAGTGCCGACTGAAGTGGCGAGTGCAAGTGAATAATGGCCGTGTCTCGACTGCAGTCAAGTCGGGCATATGGCTCACAAGCAATCAGTGTCAGTGCCACGGGCAGGATCGAGAACGAGTATCGAGAGCCAGAAAGAGAACTAAAAACAGAGCCGGAGCTCAAACGAATCCAAGCTTATTTGCAGGTAGCATAGATAGCATAGGGCATAAACCAAATCAGGAACGCTCGGACGTGGTGGTGGTAACTTGGTGTGGAGTGCATTGGATTGGCCCTCATCTCCTCCTGCCGCCGCCGCCGCTTTCAGTTAGCTCAATGTCCAGCTCAGTGGAGCGCTTGGTCAAACAGAAATTGATTTGTTGTTTCTGCCGTTGTTGCATATATATGTATATATATATATATATATATTTGCTCGATATTTTTTGCGTTCTTGCTAGAACCAAAATGAAAACGATACTGGGCTTTGGACTCGATGGTTGGCGGATATAGAACTGTCACTATGAGTTTTTCAGCACGGCCGAGTGCAGTCTCAAAGCTTCAAATAGGCAAAACATGCAAATCTAGGATAGATATTTCTGCTGACCCGGGACAGCTTTATATTCGTTTTGACATTCATAGAAAAATATTAATTCTCTGAACATTTTCAAGCAAATGAACTGCTCTTGATATAGTGGCATTATAAAGAATGATTCACTTTCTGCTCATAAGTACTATTTACATTTAAATAGATAATAAATAGCTCTGAATTAAGTTAAAAAAAAACTTATAAACACAATATTTCTTATAGTAAAGACGTTAAAATAAATCATATTTTATTCCAAGACTCGTAGTATGATATTCGTGTCTTCAGCAGTTTCATGAATTTGGAATTGGAATATCAATCATATATTAAGTGCAACTACTTTAGTAAAAACACATTCGAAACTTTACCTAAAAGAGGAAGTTTCAAAATGTAATAAGTTTAATTAATGTTGCAAAAAACATATTTTAACTTATCGGGCTCGGAGTCCTTTGCCCTTCGGTCCTGACACCGAAAATCTAAAACCGAAAAAGAAATGGTGGTGAGGGGCGATGCAAAACTTTCACATTTCGCGCTCAGCGTAAATTATGCAAAACTTTCACCCTTGGCCGTCACATAACAAGGCAGGCAGGTATCACATGTCACGGCTTAAATGAGTTACCCTTTCCAATCCTCGTGCGATTTTTATGTCGTCGCAAAGGAAATTCGCGTTGGAAAACAAGTTTCGAGTGCACGGGCAAATATGCGGGCAATGATGGGAAAAAAAGAGCTGAAAAACTGAGCGAAGGAAGTTGCATTTTACAGCCACTTTGGCAGGCGACACGTTGACAAGTTGAATGGCGGCGTTTATTGAAATATGACTTGAACCGTATTGACTTCAATGTAATAAATGTGCCTTTAATCTTTGCACCTGGATGCGGGCTATACATATGTCATCAAAAAACCCAAACTCAAGAGAAGCCAGCAAATGTCTGGAGCAGGCGGAAAGTCAAACTCATTGAACATTCAGGGCGGTAAAGGTGGAAATGGGGACATCGTGTCATCTGCAGGGCGTTGAAATCCAAGCCATGCTTTCAATACAACAATTTTCGTTTACATTCCCCTCAACGTAAGGTAAAGTATGTATCACAACGAGCATGTGTGTGTGTTGGATTATTATGCAGGACTTCGCCAGCAGGAAGCTCAAATATGCTCTCTGTACGAAGGATCCTAACTCGGGGTAATCATACTGCCCCCCAACCATTTTCCTCGCCACATGCTGTGCAACAATTTTTGCTGCGTTCGAGGAAAATGCTGTATGGTAATAAGTTAGTGCCATACATATGTGTTCGTATGTGAGTTGGGAATATTTTAAAGATTTTCCGACTTCATTCTTATTCCCACTTTGATGTGGCAAAGTAAAAATCCACGTACTACTTTTCAACTTATATTTCCTCTTTAGAAAATCAAGAACTATTTGAAGAAGATAACGTACACTTCAAATGCAAAGAATCAGAAAAATAATCAGATATACTATATTTTTTTTTAGAAAAAGAAATTTACTGTGTTTTTGGTAGCTTGCATATCATATAATATAGTTTTTATATACAAACGTTTAATTCGAATTGACATTATAATATGTTCTGCTTAATATTTTATAATGTCAGTGCTGCAAAATTCAACCATCGCTTTTCCATTATCGCTTAATGCAACACAATTACTTTTAATTATTTTATTATGTAAACATTTCGATGGACCAGTCCGCAGCGGACACCCGTGGAAACCAATTTAATTGATATAAACATTGTAGTTTAATTGCCTTAAACGCCAAATGAACCGGTTGACTTTATTACCAAACAGTTTGACGTGTTGGTTTTTTTTCTCCTTGTTTTACACGTGGGTGTTTTTTAATTAAAATTTAATCAGAATGAACCCTTACTAACATGATTTGCAATGGAGCGTAATTCCGAAAGAACTGAAATGCAGATTGTGGTTCGTAGCAGGTTGATTAAATCGTGTCATGTTTTGCGGTTGGAATAGGTACATTAAATTGCTGGTAAATTTGCATTCCTATAGCTTGTCTTTATCCGTTTCGGGATCAGGACAAAGACTAGGTGACCCAGCTCTGCTCAGAGGACTAACTAGCTCCCTTGGGCACACATACTTTTGGTAAAGCCGCATGCATTAGACCGAATCGTGCGTCATTTTGAGCATTAAAATTAATCCATGGACACGCAAGGATAATCGCTCGGATGACACGCTTTTTTATGGCTACCTGGCGCCTCTGAGCAGGATTTTGAGATGCGAACGCGTGACTAAGAGGACCACGAGAACTAGTGCAGGTTACGTATACGCCACCGTAGCCATGGTGCTCCTTGTATCGCAAATTGACTGCAGTCGCTGCAAATTTCAATTTCTTCAACGCCATAATTGGCCATCTAATTATAGTTGCATTCTGGCACCATGACCTGCCTGGGCATTAAAAGTAATCGCATCTTATGAATAATATCCCCAGCAAGGACTCCGCCCAGCACTATTCAAATGCTAATCATAGTAATGTCCTTTGGGTGTTTTACACATATACGTATTATATTTTCGTTCGTTTTCTTAATTTCTAGCAACTCGTGCAAGTATTGACCAAAAAAATAAAAAAAAAAAACGAAATAAAGAAGTGTGGGAATGTGTGTGAGAAAGTGGCAAGTGTGAAAACTGAGGGGTCACCCAACTACGTCACGCATGTCCTTGCACGAAAATGTGAAAAGTTTTTGTAGATTTTCCTCTGCTTTCCGTTAGTCTGCTAGTTTTTTGCGCAAACAAAGGTTGTGCATAAAACTAATTAACTTTGCTATTTGCCGACTGCAAGGGGAAATGTTTGTGCTCCTGCAGAATTTATTATTCGCTCTGAGCAATCAAATTAGAATAACCATTTCGAATGTTTGCGAGAGATATGCAACTGATCTGTCGGGTGAAAATGGCCTCTAAATTTTTAATTAAGCATTTGGGACTAGAAGATAGCACTAAACACTTAATAAAATATATTTTGTTGCAATTAAAATGGAAAGATAAGTTATTTATCTAGCAAAGTAGCTAGCTATACATTTTAAATTGCACCCTTGAGGAGCCAAGAAAATATTTTGAAATAATTTAAATTCCCATAGATATTTGTCATAAGGATATTTAAATGGCTTGAAGATAAGACAACAACATTTAATTCCCAAGAAATTTAGCCAGATATCCTTTGATGACTTTCAGATTGAACCAATTCCCCAATCCCCAATTTCAAATTCGTACTATCTGCTTTAACCCATGCCAGCAATTAGCGGCAAAAACAAAACGAAGGCAAATGCAGAATAAATATTTTTGCAAATAGGCAAACACAAACAATAGGCTCAAATATTTGGCAATGGCAAAAAAGAGCATTAAAATAGCCAGAGATTCGGTGGGAAAATCGATAGATGAACCCGCAACTGCAGTTTCCCTTTGCCCCGCAGATTTGACCAAATAAATGTTGGATAAACAAATTCAAACAGCTACAAACAGCAATTTGGTATGCCCCGAGCTATTTGGCTGGCTTGATTGAGCCATGTCCGCTGGCCATATCCGCATATCCGTGTGCTCCTCCGAGGATTTTAATCATGCACGTATTTTGAAGCTTTTCCGCTTCCCAGCCACGAACGCCATAAATATCCATCACTATGTGAGTGAGCGATTTTTGCTTATCCGCGCCACCAACTATAAACTCCAATAGCCCCCGCGGTGAATATTGACTGAAATACCGGCAAAAACGGCCATTAATAAATTTATGCGGCTAGAAGCCACATAAAAGCACACTCTCTACCGCGAAATGCGATGCGCACTTTGTTGCATAAATTTCGGAATAGTTTTTATCCGATTAAATTGCTTAGCAGTTGCTAAAATTAAATATTAATTGCTTTGTGTTGTTTATTTGAAAATCTAATAAATTTATACACTTATGTGGGTTTCCTTTAATTTGATTCCAAAATTGCATTTGACATTAACAACAATTTTTAAAGGTAATTTAATAGGCTCGTAGATGTATAAAATAAAACAGGTACAAAATAATAAGCAAATGTCGCTAGCGAGTCCTTCTTTACATTCTAACTATTTTTTATTTAGTTCAAAGAAATCAAGAGTATATTGTAACCAATATCTAAAAAATGTAAGCAATTTTTTTGTCTGTATGTACCTATTTATTTTATTTACGTGCAACCCCGGCTATTTGGAAGTCTGTAAAATTCTGTCCTAGTATATTTCAGATAGTTTAACAACTGCATTTTTATAAACCTAGCAAAAAAGTAAAAAATGAGGTATACTATAATCATTACTTTCCATTTGATGCCTTTGGGAGTTAAAAATTCTCCGATTTTTCAGCACTAAGGAAACTCCATTTATTTATGTGAAACCACAAAACAAATCCTGTAAATTTCGCGTTTCTCTCATCCTGCACCACATACTTTGCCCGATTCTGCTCCACTTTATGTGCACCTTTATTATTCACTTTGTCTATCTGAGTCTGGCTCAAAAACTTAACCCCTTTTCCGAGAGTCCTGCTCAAATATCCTGGGGCTTTGCCCAAAGAAAACAACAAATAAAAAAAAAGAAGTAACAAACACGGAAAATGTTGCAAAAAAAAAGCATAAGCGAAAAGTAGGGTGAAAAAAGTGTTAACAAACAGCGTATAAATTATTAATTAAGTCGCTCCACTCGTCCAGTCTGGGCAATTTGCTCTATTTAATAAAATGCAACTGAAAAGGCAGATTTTACTTCTGCACTAATTTATATTCCCCGCCATTTGACATAAATTTCATTTATAGCCATGTGAATTGGTCTCTTGCAAAGGCCTAATTATTTAATCAATATATGCCCATAAATATTGCACAGAGCTCTCTGGCATAGGAGAAAGACATATGAACGTTTGCTTGTGTGCTCCAATTGGTCCAATTAGTGAAAGTAAAACAAAAGTTAAGGTTCCCACAATGCTAAAGTGCACCACCATATAATTACGATAAAGAGGACGACGGACGCTGTAATTTAAGGGCCAGACAGATCCTGAAAGTAACAACACCTGGCAAGGATTAAAAATAAACAAATGTAAATAAAACTTTAATTAAATATAAATATGATAAAAGATAAAACCAGAAGACTCGACATCTATATATCATATTTTACTATTTGTTGTTTACAAACTATATTACTTTTTTGATTTTAGCCATCTTTAGTTTGTCTAAAATTGTGATCTAAATGAACTGCTAATTTATGTGTGTATCAATAAAATCACTTTGATTACCAATCACTTGAGGTCCCTAATTTGTGCACTGTTCACAAAACCCACATGGAATTACTTTCTGCTTGACTTTGGCACTAACCACCCACCAGAGCAAAACAAATGGGTTGGCATTTCCTGGGAAATGCTATCATGCTAGCCTAAATCTAAAGCCTCAGTTGGGGGCGAATCCTCGTGGCAGGTTTGTAAATCGTTTTGCCGGAATAAGGCCTCTACTATCTTTATACAATTATAACTAAAGCGCGACCTTTGCTCACATGTCCCTCAGTCAAAGTCCTTTTATACGAATAAAAGTACGAGTCCTAGAAGTCCTGGCTCAGACTGCCTGGAAAAACGTTTCTAGGCACTAAAAATGCGTGCGTGCCTTGGTATTTCTTTTTTATCGATTTGCATATCTAAATTTAGTCAGGCGACATATAATGGCATACCATATGTGTGTATATAGTGTAGGTTCGCATGCACATTTGCCTATTATATATGTACTTGTGGAGGCCAGGGAGCACGGCCACACGCACTAATAAATATTGCATTGTGCTACTGGCAACGGAGTCCTTTCAGTTTGAGGAGTCGTGGTTGTCGTAATTAAGGATCTTCCACCATCTGCTTATGCCAATGTCTTGGGGCTACAATTAGAAATTTGGTGTTAGGTATAATCATGCATTTTTACACTTGAATAAACGTCTCTTAAACGGGAAACTAAAAAATTAATGTAATTACATGAATTATTATTTGAGACTATATAAAAAAAGATTTGAAAAGGGTATCGTTCACCAAATTGTTTTTAAAAATAAGGAAATCGTTTATTTTGGATTCAAAAGGACTCTCAAAGAGTGGAACAAATAAATAAATTATCACCTGTTATCAAAGCGTATTTTTCTGCAAATATTGCCTACCTAATCAACATTAAATTTTTATTAATTTTTATTAAATTTGTTGTAACATTTTCCATTTTTCAACATTAGTTTCAAATAATATCTGATTATTTGTTACTTTTAAATATAACTATTTTTTAACTTTATTTTGCACCTAAACATTGTGCTTGATTATTTCTACATTTTTTTTACCCGACTAAAGTGTACGTTGTGATTTCCAAGTGCACGTGAGAACACGACCTCAGATTGGCCGGCAAATGCCTTGGTCACCTTGAACCGTCGCCTCAGGGAGACAGAAGGATAAAAGACATCGCAGGACGCAGGTCGCAGGACGCGGAACGCGGAAAGGGGCCATGATAAATGAGCTACGTTAACTCATGTGGCAAATGTGACATGTGCTCCGGCATTTTAATTCTTTGTGTACCTGTGCTTGTGTGTGCTGATTGCCATGTGAGTCCGTGGAGAGACAAGCGCTAAAATTACCATATTACAGTCGCCCTTCCTCCGAGAATTCTTGGCCCGGATCAACGTGGCCCACTGTGGAGCACGGCCCATCCATTCAAGCGTACTAACCGGCTCCCGAACCCAAAAGTCCGAAGTCCAGCCGGGCTAATAGGTCAGTTTAGTTGGCCGTAGCATGTGAATTATGGTTAATTTTGGCTGCCACATTGCGGAAGTTATTAACTCGTCTGATTGAACTTGGCCGTAAGTGATTTAGTACGTGTGGCCATGTGCGCCAAGTCCAAGTTGATGGCTTAAGTGTATTAAATAAGTGGGGGAATTTCAATTTTGTGTGCCCATAAGCAAGTTATTGATATTGTTGGGGAAGTCTAAAAGGCAAAACCATGTAAAAAAGGCAATTAAGTTGGCACTCATTATGCGTAGAGAGTGTAATGAAATTTTCTGACGGAAATTAATATTGGCTATCCTTGGGGGAACGAATAAATTTGGCTATTGAATCAATGGCCAATATAGTGTTATATGTCGAAAGAGCTAACCAAAAGTTTACAACCAACGCAGGATTTATGATTTCAGTAAGCCTTTTGTGCATTTTATCATAGAATTATTCTGCAGAAATTTATTAATATTGGGGTCTTATGTTTTTTATACCCGTGAATATATCATCTTTTCTATGGTTCTTAATTCTACAATTTTTTTTTAATTTTTCCGTTATTTTTAGTAGTATAGTTAGTAGATATCAAGCATTACTATGCAATATGTTGATGTTTATACCTAATGTAGAGCTTGTTTACATCCGTTTGGGTCCGTCATAGCTTAATTATTCGATGAAGGTCCTTCACTCTGATTTTTCATTAGTTCTGCACTCTGCTTTGAGATGCTTGGCCATAATAGCCAAGGGACAGCCCCGCCCCCTGCCGTCTGTCAAATATTTGCTCAATGCCCAAGACGCAGGAGTCTCGCCTCCAATGCTCGCTCGTCGCTGAAAAGTATGCAGCAGACAAAAGCTCATTAAGAACTCAGACACAATCCTCGCACTCCAGAGCACTCGACTCCGACCAGGACCACTACAACCCACTCCTGTCCCTGTCATATCCTCGTTGTCATCGTTATCCAGAGCCCCGCACTCTGTGTTAAGTGATTTCCATCATTTGCGCCGGAGGCACATGCTGGGGAATTCCAAGCTGATGATGCCGACAACATGAGTAGCTGGGCCTAAGTCTTAGCCCCTTCCCTTTCGACTATGAGTCGTATGTTTAATTTTATCTAAAAGCCGTCCTCGTCTGTTGCTTCTCATTGTTTTGAGAACCAGTCCCGACAATGGGGAATTAATGCCAAACATAACCCAAACAATCTTGAAGTGAGAAACTCCATTGATGGTATCCATTTAATAATTGGTACTTATCCTTTTCAGCGATCTGGCGACGTGTGCGCTTATGCAGACACAAGGCGATAGCGGATTCCATTGAACTGGCTGCCGGGTTAAATTTGGTGAGTCGAAAACTTATCCTTTGAGCCACAATGCCAGCGTTTACTTGTTCAAAGCCCCAACAGCTCAAACAGATCTCTGAATGCACTCTCTTTCAAAGAATCTCATACGGAAAATACATAAAAATAAAGTACTGGCCATAAAAAATGCAAAGCACAAATACGAAGTGCCTTACAGGAAGAGAAAATACTGAATATTTGTTAAAATCATTTAGGTTAAAATGGGTAAAAGAAATATTGAATTAATGGAATCATAATTGGATTCATTTGATAATTTCTATATGGGTTACGAATTTGTTTGGTTTTTTTATTGAATATGGAAGTATTTCTTTTAAAAACTCTTCTTAAAGCTTGTATCCTTTGGTAGATATACCGTTTACAAGGACCTCTTCTTATGAACCCCTTGCTTTTCGCAGTACAGCCGTGTGCATGTGTATTTGTGAAGGTGCGGGCTAGGTCTTGGAAAACTTTTGTGTGTTTAATTTCCGGCTGCTTTAATACAAGTTCAGCCGGGCATGCACTTGAGGCTTGGCGAGGCTGACGGACTCGTAAGCTCCCAAGGAGCTGCGTGTCCTGTGGCGTCGTGTCCTTGCGGCTTATGACCCGCAGATTTGTGGTCTATGGCAAAATATTTATATAGAAATTAAATAGCTTCAGAACCGGTATTACTTAAGGGAAAGGTCAGTCAAGTGTGGCGGCTTCGACCTTAAGCAACCATTGAACTAGCGGCGAAGGAGTGGCTGGTGAGGTTGGGTACCTCATTCAATTCGTGTAATTGATGTCCTTTCATGCAGATTAAGCAGATCAAATGAAACGTATACATGGCAAATCAATGTAAAAGTTTGTAATGTGCATTTACATTTTAAAAAATTGTATTTTCCTCAAACAGTTTGATCAGATTCTTAAAAACTTAATAAATATATATATTGCGTATACGCACCGTTTAACATTTAAATTAGATCATGATATTTAGCTTGACAGTTTGAAAGTTTTGTTTGGCATGTGTTCCCCCGCATGCTTGAAATTCTTGAATTAATGTTCACTATGCTACAGTAGCTTATGTTTTTAAAAAGATATATCTCCTGCATGTCAGAAGTGGTTCTTTATAGGAGCCCCCTTTTTTATTAAACTCCCCTTCTTACAAGCCACCTGCGCTTAAACAGGTATATACATATATATATGTATATATATTCCTATATATATTCAGGTATCCGCGCATATATCTGCCCCCATATAAGCAGGGCACATTGTTAGAACAAACGACCCTCGAGATATATAAATAAACTGCCTCAAGATTAGTTTAAATGGTTGGCGACGTGCCTTTGCCCTCGTTTCGCAGTTGCAGCTGCAGCTGGTAACTGCATCCTGCCAGGATGGGTGACATCCCCTAATTTCTCTTTGGCCAACGCCCCTCAGCAAGTACACTTGAAGAAGGGAGTCGGAGAATTGCCATTTCGAAAGATTAAGTTGTTTTTTAAGATTAAGAACAAAGACGATGGCAAAGATATGTCAACTGGCGGCAGCGAAACTTTGTCCCTAAATCAATAATAATAAGTCTTACATTTAAATCGCACGCTCTACATGTAGAACAATTTGTATGTTTAATATTACTTGTTTTTTTTAATGATATGTTTTATATATCAAAAAAATTCAATCAGTTTTAACTTTAAGGCTTGTGTGGATGGCGCCTAATATTATGATAGTATATTGGTTAATCAAGAAAACTTATTTATAATTTTTTAATCTACTCCGTCAAAATATTTTTTCAGTGTACATGTGTGTTCGTATGCGTGTGCATGTAAAGTGGCGCTTATTCTAGCACTAACAGAGGGAAACCAACACAAAAAGCTCTTTGGCGCTCGTCATGTCCACGGCAAGGGGGGGGTGGTGAGAAGGGGGGATGTTGCCTAGGGGTAGGCCACATGGCATAGGGGCAATGTGACCCCCTACTGGCAGCAGCCACCCCTCTCAACACGCCCATTATGCTCATTATGTGCTTTGGTACTTGGCTCGTTTTTGTCTTTACTTTCCCCATTTGTTGTTGCTTCTTCAACGTCTTTTCCTCATGTTTGTTTGTTTGTTTGCTTATCTTGTTTATTTGCTTTTGTGCCAAATTATTTGTCGCTGCTCGTTCGCTGTTCTTATGCTACTTGTTTTTCGAATGCTTATTGCTTTTTCCTGTCATTTTGCTTCTGGTTTTTTGTTGTTTTGTGGGGAAAACCAAGGAATTTTGATAGTCCAGATTTTATAAAGCACTCATGTTTTGGGTTTCAAATTCAAAACAGTGCCAAACTTAACTTACTAACTATAGGATTAAATGGTATAGGCTAATAGTTTCGCTCATTACAAATTTGTGTAATTCTTTAAGAACCAATTCGACTTAAAATATAAATTTTACACTTGTGTCGTATCGGCTTGAATTCATCTCTTGGGCCAATATCGCCGTAAGCTTCTTGCCCAGGGCGCTTGTAAAAACGGCAGAAACCACCATGCCAAAAAGGGGAAAAAGAATAAAAGTGGGCTTAAATGACAGACAGCTCCCCAGTTCTCCGAGCGAAAACCAGAGCGAAGAGCAGAGAAATGTCCAAAAAATGTCAATTTATTATGGCGAAATCAGCGCAGGACACACGCGGCCAACACGCGTGACCAGCAGCATAAGCCCACCCAACTTCCATTTTGCAAACTGCCACGCCCACATCCCAGTGGCCCCCATCAGCCCACCGTGAAGAATTTTCCCAACTGACTGTGTCATGTGTATAAATACTTTTTAATCTGAATTATTACGGTCTGCAAGTTTTTCTTCGCTTGATTATAATTTATTCACATAAATTTTCATGATGCATGGCATTTAAGTGGCTGTGACAGGACCAAGAGCATTCGAAAACTCCTCCCTTCGACATTTTAGGAGGACTCTCGACGCACAAAAACCAAAGCCTTGCCAAAGCCCTTTTACGAAACTGGTTATGATGGGCAGCAAAAAAAAATGTTAACAGCCTCGAAAAGTTCAATCTGAAAATGGGATCAAGGGGATTGCTCGATTCGTTTGTTTAATTACTCAAACATTCAATGAAAGGGCAGCGAGTGGTGGCATTAAAATAAACATACTCAGCTAAAGTTAAAGCTTGGAGTCTTTTAATCTGGGGTATTTTAATATTTGAGCTTATAATGGATTTTTTTAAATTTCTTTTTAGTGAAATCAGATACATGTAACCAATACCACAGATACGCTGCTGTAAAAAGTGGTATTTAATATAAATGGCAAACCATTTAATGACTAAATCGTTTGAATCACCTACGACTTGAGCTGATAGCCTTAAAATTCTGACCGCAATTGTGTACGCAACATTTGCGCGCATGACATACTTCCGCTTCACTTAAAGGACCTGTGGTCGCGGTCATCCGTGAATATCCACCGCAATTTACTCATTCAATTTTAATTATTTATAAAATATGCCAGCGTAACTTTTCCAAAGTGTTCAACTGAAAACATATTGCATAAGCAAGGGGAAAGTCAACATGTTCGACTGCCATCTGTTCGATTTTCGTTCTTATTTCCCCGGGGACGCAGAAGAAAACAAGTTGTCTCTTCCTCGACATTTCTGCATTCGATTTTCACCCATGCTGGCCAACATCGTCATCGAGCTGACCGGAGCTTATTGTAAACAGAATGTGATAGATACCACGCAGACAAACAAGGGAATTTCGCAATGCCACCACATCCTCTAAGTGCACCACCACCACTGGCTCCACAAGCCATCCGAATTCCCATTCACACCAGCCAGTTAAACCGCAGTTCCTGCTCTATCTCCGCACGAGCGTTGCACATTTGCAGTTTGTCATTTTGGGTTAACTGTGCGCAAACGTTTGCGCCGCAAACTGTCAAAATGTGCAATTAGTTTGGTTAAATGGCTCACCTCGGCGGTGAATCATAAGCATGGACAGTGGGTTTTGGTTTAATATATACTTAATATATTCCCATCATGTGCATATAATTAAAAGCGTAACAATACAACAGTAACTTGTACTAGCTAATGGTCTTTAATGGTTTTTGAATGCACCAACATCGTGACTTTTAAACTAAGGTGCAGATTGTAGAATGCAATGGAAATCGAAAACCGCAGGAGTTGCAGCACCTTTTATTCAATTACACTTGGCTGGTATTAATTAAACGCGCACGTTCGATTATTGGAAAATGCTCGGTCTCCAACAGGTCGTCGTCGTGTGTCAACCATGTCGTCGCGTGTTCCACTTTTCCGAGCAATAAGCTGACTTAAGCCTAAACGGCTTAGCGTCCCTCTGAGTGGTTTGCATTTGCCGAGTGTCTATGTCTGCACTCCCATTTTAATTGAAATGCGAATGAACTGCACTCCACTTCGGGCCATTCCACTCCGGATAACCAACCACCTGCATTCCAGGATCGCTGTGCATCTGGCCACCGAGTTATTTAATTAGGCATGCCAGCATGCAGATTGCTCTTACTGCCAATTTCCAATTTCAATTCGCTGGCTGGGAAAAGTGGGTCAAGTGCCCTTCTTCAATTACCACATTTGCCAGGCCATGCAATTTTGGTATTTGCCATGACATTTTAATAACTTTTAATGCAACAGATTATGGTCCATTATGGCCAGCGGTGAACTAAGCTCATTAAATATGAATTTCATGTATGCAGTTTCAATTTGATTGAAGCACAGGACATCAATGTAAATGTATGATGACCAGAACTAAAGGATTAACCTAATATACGCACATTAAGACACGGAGAGAATTTTTTTATAACTTAAAATATTAAAAAAAAAAACAATATAATCAAAATGGTGTTAATCACCTCACAAATAAAAATGCCAGAATATAATTGTAATAAATAGTAAACTGTTTGATAGGAACGTAACATTTCTTTATAAAAGAGTTTTCTTTAAATGGTATTTAGTGGGCATTCTACTTTAATTATTAAAAGATTTTCTCTTTGTGTGACTTTACCTTTTTCAGAACAATGGATAAACTCACAATTTGTTGAGTTGTCCACATTCATAATTCGTTGAGCTGCCTTCAACACAACAATGCCCCCATTTAGCCTTTCTGGTTTGGCCGCCCACAATCTTTGTATATACGCGGCTATATAGGCTACGTTAAAAGTCGGGGGATATTTTCAATGGGTTTAATCAACTTTATTTCGCTCTTGTCTTTTCTGTCACTGGTAAGTTCGTGACTTCGAACAATGGCGCCATGGCAAACACTGAAGCTCAAAAAATCGATATCAAGTTGTTTGTAATTGTTGCTTTTTGCTATTGTTGTCGGTAAAGTTTTTCGTTTTTATTTTGTTTACTGAGGTTACCCATTGGTCTGTGACCGATACTTGTTCCCTTACGGCAAATTTTAAAAGGTTTTTCGACAAAAGAGATTTGGGTAAATGGCATGACTTTAAAGACCAAATTCAGCAGATTTGGTTACCTGTTTTGCTTCATGGTTTATGGAAGCGTTAGCTGATAATCCATTATAAAATTAAGATCATCGCAGCTTCATTTAACCAAATTGGAATTAATCCAATTACCAACGAACTCTTTCCCACGGAAACATCAGCTGTGAATTGCAATTACTCATCCCGACAAATAGTTTCGCTTCCATCAAATTTAATGGAATTTTCAATTAACTCTGGCCAGCTTGAAAAGTGTCGGACTGCCATCTAATTGGATTGCCGCTTGATTTGGGCAAAATTGCAAATTAGGGCATTAAAGCTGATCCAGCACAAAACGTGCTCGAAATGTTTGTTGGTCAGATGGATATTAAGTATCCGACATGTGGCCACCGCAACAAAAGCGCCCGCCCAAAAAGTATGCAAATAATGTTGCTGGCAAATCCCCACTGTGTCAAATAATTTGGAGAGTGGAGGCAAAAACTAGCAGCAAATTATTAAATTGACTGAACAAGTCGCAGTCCAACAAAATAAAGATTCAGATGCGGAATATGAAAAGTTGTTCCACTAAAAATATGAAAAAGTCGAGAGCGAAAAATGAAATGCACAACGAAATAGACTTTAGACTAAGGACAGAAGGACGAAGGGATGTGGAAGGATTGGTTGTGTTTCGGGTTAGTTGTTGGGTTGGGCTGTCAGTTGGCGCCGTTTCCGGCCGCCAGACGATGGCAGGATTAACTTTGGCCAAACTGCAGTCGTCGGACTCTCGAGCGCGGTTTGTGTAAATTTATGCCCCGGAAGCCATGAAGGATATCAGCGGGGAGGGCCAGGAAGGATTCAAAGGAAGCCAGTTATGAACTGATCTATGGTCAGTCATTTTTATATCTTCTACCCTTTTTGTTTTTTTTTTTTGCTGTTCAAAGCTTTCTGCTTTGCTCGAAAAGTTAGCTCATTCAGTTAAAGTTTTGACAATTTTGGTGCAACACCACGGAAACAAAAGGAAAGTCGAACGAACACAAGCGTTTAAAACAGATTGAGGCCAATAATTGTCCTGACACATGTGGGTGGGTATAGTCATATGTGTATGGGGTCAAGGAAAACACGTATAAGCCGTATCGGTAGCAATTTGTATATGGGACCCATTTACGAGCCGACTTCTTTGGCTTTGCCTAGTTTCTATGCCTATAACTTTTGCTATCTACTGTCTTGGGGTTTATTTTTGTGCTTTATGGCCAAAGTCACGTAAAAATCGAATAAATGTATAATGAAGACCCTGAATACGTTGGCGGATAACCCAAAGCCACTGAGTACCCGCTTTAGTGGGTTTGTCTGCGTTTTCTGCGGTTTTTCTTTGATTAAAAGTGGAAATGGGCAGAAAGACAGAGAACCGACTCACTCATGTCAAAGTTTTTCACTGGCTTTTCCATATGGTTGCGAATAAGCTGTTCGGACAATCAAGTTTAAATTGAGTGCGGTTTGCTTCCATGTTTTCTGGATTCTTAATCTGTAAACTTCTACCAACAGTATCAAAATAAAGTTTTCTTAAGCAGCTTATGCGAATTGTACATAAGCCGATTAGATTTCATTTAAAAAACATGTGTTCAAATATAACTTATCAGACCCAAATCACTCGTTCTCAATGGATGTCGTTTTATTCTTCAGTTTTATTTAGCGCAAAAGCGGAAATTGAATTTCTGAGCTCGGCATTCATTTCACTTGGAGCAATGGCCGTTTAAGTCTTTGCATGTTGCAAAAATGTCAAAATCTAGCCCAACTTGTACTTACTTGAAAACTATACATACGTACACTTTTGGTCGAAATGAAACTTGCATTCCTTCCTGAGTTGGCCACAAGCTGACAACCACCACAACAGCAACCACTGAATTGGCAACACCGAGGGGCAGCGAAAAGACAGCCTTTGACAGGCAACAATAAAAATTCGTTTGGCCCATTGACTGGCTGACTGACATTCGTTTTTTGGTCCTGGCCTAAACCGCTTGCACTATGGTAGACCAAACTAGTTTTATCACTTTTGGCAACATTTTCCACTCGAATTAGGGATAACAGCTTGAGACTTACAAAGTACATACCGTTTAACTTAAATAAATATGAAATCTAATTTTTGTATTTTTGGCAAGTAAATATGGTAAAAATATGTTAGAATTTATCTGATTTTTCAGAAAAATATAATATAATATATTTTCTGGTAAAAAATATATTAGGCTACTCACCCAATTGTCGGCAGCTTTTCTAGCTCACATACCTCATTATATTCATGATCTAGGCTATCACGAGTCCTCAACTAGGACACTTGCCCATGCAATTTGGGAAAACGCTGCAGTCAACAACTAATATCATGGAATTCTACGAAGTGCCAGCTTTTGCTTGAAATTACCTGGAAAATTAAAGTTTTCCTGTGGCAGTCGTAAATCCGTTACAGAACCCCATGTTATTTGGCAACTGACATTTACGGCTAGGTGTGCACGCAGGTGGGCGTGGTCGTTGGGCCGAAGCAATCCAATATTGCCACATCAATCAAATCCTATATGTACCGCCGCGAGTGTTGATGCAGCCAAGTCATTGGAACGACAGTCAAGTGGGTGACGATAGATTTTTATTTCAGATTGTGCCGCGCGAATTGCTTTCGCCGAGGTTAATTAGTTTGGCTGGGGGTGCAGTTAAATTGAAACCGCGACAAAACTGCTTTCTCATAGTATTTCTCCAAAATATTTGTGTTCCTCATTTTGACAGTCGTTTACTTGTTGTACGACTTTCTGAAAGATATAAATCATAATTTATTTAAATATTGCACCTTCGCAGATTAAAAAAATATTTAATTATTCTGACTTTTAATTATTATAATGTAAAATATTTCAAAAATATTTTTAATATTTTAAATACCTTCGAATATTTTAAATTATAAAAGTTCATTTACTGGCAATGTCTTCATAATTTTTTATACTTAAATAAGAGTCAGGGAACGTAATAATAATAAAGTGATATTTTCCTTGTCAGTATTTCTTAAAGTAAAGTGTATAAAATTGGAAAGTGTTTGACATATCGTAAAAATAATACCCCTTTCTTTGGTACACCATTCTTTCCAGTTGTCGTAACATGGGCTGCGTCTTTGAAGCGGCCAAAGAGCAGCCCCACAAACCTAGAAGCAGGCAACTAAGGCGCAACCAATGCCGTGGAAAAGCGGAAAAGGCAGCAGCGGGGACCAGAGGCAAGGTCGCTGTCAGAGGAAACAACGACAAGCCAGCTGAGGACATCAAAATCAAGGATAACTATCAACAAAACCATAAAACGCAAACCGAAACACAAACAGAAGTAGCAGCAGCAGCAGTAGCAATAGCAGCAGACGCAGGAGCTGAAACAGAAACTGAAACAGAGGCTGGGGCCCAAAGAGAGGCAGCAACCGGGCCCGAACATCTGAAAGCGGCGGCTCAAGTGCTTTTAACGATACGGCAGGCACGTCAGGAGAACAACAAGCACAGTAGTAGTCAAGTGGCTGAAACGCACAAGGACGAAGGCGAGGACGCGTTGGCGCGGCAAGGATCCATTGTCGATACGGCGGCGGGCAGAATCGGAATCGATATTGCGGCAACAACGATTCAAATCGCCGAGCGGCATGAGGATGGGCAGCATTGGCAGCAACACAATGTCCGCCGGCGGAGGCGCCACCCAGATCCTGCAGCGGATCCTGCGAGCATCTCCAAACTTTCGGCAATATCCCTGCATTTTCACGCCCTCGCCGCCCTAGCGAAAACGCTCCAAAAGCACGAGGACCTGAGTCCTGTCCAGGATCGCCAGCCCCTAGCGTACCGGGCGTGGCAAGAACATCCGTATGCCGAGACCCAACTGCCCGCCACCATGTCAGCGGCCATCATTGCGAATGTCGGCGCCACGGCAGCGGCCACCTCGGCAGCCGCCTTCCAGTATCTCGGCCAGCACTACAAGCACTACAGCCAGTCGATCAGCTTCTACGCGGCCTCCAGTGTGCTCCTGATGCTTTGCTATCTGACCACCGCGTCCACGGCAGCTGCCACGCAGTCGGAGACGGGTGCCCTCGACAAGCATCCCATGTGAGTGCAGGATATATCGCACAATATCAGTACAGAGTCGCGCAAGCCAAAAGTTCGCCGTGATTTCTTTCAGTTATAATAGGGATTTGGAAGGAAGCTAGATTTGGAAATCCGAATTTATTTCCCATATAAAGTATATATGTAGTATAAACAATCGTTTGGATATAGTTAGTATATAGTCCGCTTGTCCTTATGTCCTTTTGTCCATACGTTTCTACGAAAACTAGTCTTTTGGTCCTACTTCTATCTGCATTTAACTTTAGTATATAAGTCAAAACGGGCAGGATCGGACTACTTATTATATAGTTGCCCTATGAACTTATCAAAAATTTTAAATGAGGTGTACAAATCCTAGAATCGGGGCGAACTCGGCGCATTCATTAGAACAACCCAATTCATTTCAGAATACTGTCATTTGATTTTGTTACCTTCAACCCGCCCACAAAGATTCTCTATTTTCCCAACTATCCATCTATCTCTACATAAAAGTATCTTTCATTCTGTATCGCCTGGCAATCCTTTTCACAACACGTACAAAAATTGTTCTATTTATTTTTTCCTTTTTGAAATTCTTTCAGTCATGGCATCGATTGGTCGAAGTAAGTTAATGCACACCTCCTTCCATCTCTAAAAAAAAAAAGAAATACCGAAAGCTGAGAATTATTCGGAAAAAGAGAAAACTCAAGTTTTGGTTACCTCTTTTTCTGGAATTATTAAGTTTCGTTTTCTGCACACACTATACTTTTTTGAGTTCATTTGATTTCCCGTTGAGGTAATTGGTTTTTCTCAGCTTCGTTCTGCTGATGTTATGCATGCAATTTGAAATAAAGTTTATGAGTTGCATAAAATAAAATGCTTTGCCAACAAGTCAACTATTTTACTCTCTCAGGATTAAGAGATAATTTTTAGGATTTCCAAAAACCTAAAGCAGTTCTTAGATTCTCATTAAAGAATTAAACAAATTGTATTATTTTAACTGCTTACCTACTTATGAGTTCATTGATATTATACTTTGATTGTTCGGCTTTAAATCTTCCCATCTACTTAAAAACAGCACACAAAACTTTTGTACATAACAGATTCCTTGGGAAAATAACAACTTTATATTTTGTCAATTACTAACACAAGTTTATATTGATCGTAATAAGGTTTATACATTTTAAAAATGATTTTCTCGTGTTCTACAGATTTGATGAGTCCAGTTCGGATAAGGAAATATTAGATTTACTGCTTGAGAAGAAGCGCTACGATAAACGATTACTGCCGCCTGTAAATGGTAAGAAGTTCCAGAAATTATCCGCCATTTTCACATTCTTGCGATTAAATGTCCAATTTTACTAAGTGGAGACTGGGGAAAAACTAAACACATTTTGTTTGTGCCATTAAGAGTTGCTTTCGTAGGAGGGGTTGGTTGCCCAATGACATCCTGCAGACAACAATTGGAGGAGCCAGGCCACGACGTATGGACACTATAAAATCAATTAAAGATAATGGCGCCACTGCCATGGATGTGATGCACAAAAGATGTGGACACTTTGGGGTTCGGGTGGCCACTATCTTCAGCCAAACCATCTATGCAATGCAATTACATTTTCTTCGACATGCTCATGCTTTGGAAAATCATTATATGACATTCTTTTAGCGGTTGGAAAATTGCATCTTTTTTTTTGTGTTACTAATGGAAAGTATAAAATAACAATGCAAGAGAATGGTTTAGATCGGAAAAACTGCTGAGATTAAAGTTAAACATTTGTTCTCGAAATGATTCAATCTAATTCAATTCGTTTTTGCAGATGAAGACTTTTGCTGTGGCTTGCAATCGCCCGATATGGCAACAAATCAAAATGCACGGAGACCACACAATCGCGGTTGGTGTACTCTCGCGGATTTTTATATTATGTAGATGCACTTTGTATCTGTACTTCTTACTTTCATTCGATGACCTATCTTATTTTTAAGTATGAAGTCTTCTTTTCTTACTGCCTTTTGATTTTCTATAGATTTTATTCTTTTACTTAATGATGAGTTCTTAGGAGCAGTCAATCTCTAGCTTATTCAAAGATGTGTTGAATGATGACTAAGTTGTGCATTTCCATAATCATGTTTCCAGTAGACATTTTGCATTTATAACCTTTCCGGGTAGTTAATTTTTTTTTGTATTCCTCTGGCACTTGGCACTTCAATAAATTATATGTTAAGTAGACCACAACCGTGTGAATTGAAATCCTTTTTTAATAGGCACTCTGACGGTGAACGTGAACGTGCTGCTCCTGAGCTTAGCATCGCCCGATGAAAGCAGTTTGGTGAGTCCTGCTGATGAATTGTGAAAATGTAATATATATTTTATTTATATTGAATTGATTGGTTCCAGAAATACGAGGTTGAATTTCTGCTGAACCAGCAATGGAACGATCCGCGACTGCAATATGGCAATAAGTCTCATTATGACTTCTTAAATGCTCTACATCATCATGATAGCATCTGGACGCCGGATACGTATTTCATTATGCATGGCGATTTCAAGGATCCCATCATACCAATGCATTTCGCTTTAAGAATATTTCGGAACGGGACCATTACGTACGCAATGAGGTGTGTGTCTGCTGCTCTCTAGCCCGATTTGAATATGAATGAATTTTTTATACAAAATCCGACGAGACGAGGCCGGGGCTAAGCGGCTTTAATGGCGCCAGAAAATGCAAATTTTCGCTCAAAGTTCATATTCATTAGGGATAGCAAGATGACAGGCGAAGCGGCAATATTTTTTTATTCTCTTTGCTTTTCCACTTGCTTTTGCTCAATTTTCCACCTTTTTTTCCTCGCTGGCTAGTGGAAAATTTGAGGAAAGGGCCCACAAAATATGTACTATAAGCTAGACCGGCAAACATACGAGGCTGTAATGAAAAATAGCACAAGAAATGTAGAAGGCTGGAAAATAGGTGAATATGAGTAAAATGTAAAGTGAAAGTAGGTATGTAAATATTTGCCCAGATACAAAGTACATACATATATCCCCAATCCTCGCCAGCTGCAAAATGCAGGCTTGTATGGGGGAAAAAAAGCGAGGAACTTTTCACAATATGACCAACATTTGTTGGACGGTCTTGTTTGTCTTACCCTTCCCCTTTTCCTAGCTCACTGCCCCGCGTTTTGCCAACTGGTCTACATTTTTAATTCAACAGAACTTTTCCAATTGACTGCATGGCGCAAAAGTGTCGTCCAGCAATTAAAATAAGTTGCAGTTGCCATTTACTTTCCCCAGCATTTTCTGGTCCAGCATTTCCCTTTTGCTGTTTGCATAGCCGACAAGGAGAAATGTCGGAAAAACTTGCTGGAAAAGCGACAGCGACACGGGGTGGAAAATTATGAATTGATGTTGCCGAACAAAGCGTGATATTAAGTGGCAAAGACAAGCTTGAAATTGCTAGGGAATAAAATTCAAAGAATTATAAGGTCAAAAATATTTTACTATAGTTGTGCATTGAAAACAAAATTCACAAATAATTTTAGGATTATAATTATTCAAAGGTAAATATATATTTCTAGAGAATTTAGACCAAAGGCAGACATTAGCTCCTTAAAATCAATATCATTTAAACTGAATTGAAATTTAACTTGAAAATATAACAAAAAATAGAAAAAAGTGCATAAAAAGTGATGTATTTGTATATTTATTTAAAAAAATTTTTATACAATTTTCCTTGTAGACGTCACCTGATCTTATCCTGCCAGGGAAGTCTTCACATATTTCCATTCGATGACCCCAAGTGTTCCTTCTCCATGGAGAGCAGTAAGTTATTCTTATTATTAAACAACTACATAAATTAAATATCATCTAAAATAAGACTAAAAATATACGAATATCTGTAGGCCAGTTTATAGACAAAATTAAATTCTGGAGCAAACATAGTATAATGAAAATATAAGTATACCATAATATGATTATTATGATTATAACGGTGGCTGGATTTTAAATTGAAATTAAAAATATATTGGATTGCACAAAGAAAGATGTCACAAGCAAGTGTTGAGAGTAAAGTATTTTTTAAACAATACAACTGAAGTGGGATTAATGTATAAATGATGTGACAATTCCAAAGTGTTGAGAGGGAACCTCAAGATGTTGACGTCCTGATGATAAAAAGATGGGCAGGCGAGCGTGTTGACTGCCACTCATGGGAAATCTTAGCCACCATCTGCATTTGCCTATTTGCTTCTTTGTGTGTGTGTGTGTGTGTTCATGCAACAATGGATGAGGCAAAGGGGGCGTGGCAAAGAGGGCTAAACGACAAAAGCTGACAAAGTGACTAGCAAGGCTGACTGCCTGCCACACGCACACATATCCTCACACACATCCTCATACACACACACACACCAGTCAGCCTTGTTGTGGCCTTTTTGTCTTTACATTGTTTTGCGAAAGTTGTTTCCGGTTCCCAACCCGCTCGGAAACATCGGCTAAGAACGTGAGCCACATCGTAAATTACTTTGAGAGGAAGATGATGATGATGTCGGTTCCTGCCGAGATTGTCATCTATGAGTGGCAAAACATCCATCGAAGTGCTGTGCCTTTCGCATTTCGCCTTTTGCCCGCTTGTCACGGCTTGTTTGTCAAATATGATTTAATTTACCGGGTCTGGCCCTCCTAGAGTCCCCAAAACAAATGGCCCAGACAATATGCATTTGTGTGTGCCCGCCTATTTGGATTAATCTAATTAATTAATAATATTGTGATGGAATTACTTGAGAGGGGGGCTGAGAATCTAATTCAATTGTGCGAAGCAGGGATTCTTAATCCTGAATTTCTCTCTCATCCCCGTGCAGTTTCCTACGAGGAGGCCCAAATCAAGTACGTCTGGAAAAACGATGAGGACACTCTGCGGAAGAGTCCTTCGCTGACCACATTGAACGCGTACTTAATTAAGAATCAAACGACGGCCTGCGATCAGAACAGCTGGCGAGGTAAGTCATTGGGATCGCAATTGCCAGTAATCGAATGCCAATCACTTCATTTGCTTATACTTTGTATTAGCCAAAGAAATTACAACCGGGAAATGTTTTGCTCTTTAGTAATCGTAGTGTTTTTGATGGTAAACTGGTATTTACTTTGTACAACATACAAAAATGGCGTATTTGATACAATTATTTTAGGTTTTTTCTTACAAAACCGGACCTTCTCAGTTTAGTACTCCATTCTTTGGCTTGGCTTTAAAATAATAATTATTTTTCTTATTTACTTACGTAGTCTCAGATCTCGGCTAGACTTGCTTCTGCAGCTTATACATTTTAGCAAAGAATCTACAAAAATAAATCCAATGCCTATCTAATGGTCTACTCTTTGTCTACCTTCCCACACCTACTCTCTTATAAAAATAAAAAACGCTACAAATCAACCAACAAAATCCCGAAATGCAAAAAATAATGCCCCTAGGGAACTACAGCTGTCTTAGGGTCGATTTAATCTTTACCAGAGATCGTGCATTCTATTTCACCACCGTTTTTATACCCGGCATTATATTGGTGACGTCGTCCTTTATAACTTTCTGGCTAGAATGGAATGCCGTGCCAGCTAGATCGATGATAGGTAACAATACCAAAAATACCAATACCAACCAATTTAAACAAAAAAAAATGAAAAACCATACCAAAAACCATAACCAATTTTTGCCCTCGCTATATCTATATCTCTCACACCAAACAAAACCAAATACTCTTAATAAAAATATGTACTTTTAAGAAATTAACCGAACCAAAAATCAATTTTGTACGCCATCGAGAATTGATTTTCTTTCCGCCTGTCGTAGCATTTGCCTTTTTCGATTGCCCTTCTGTAATGTAATTTGTACATTTTATGATTTCTAATTGTCACTTTTCCATTTCATTTCAATGCGGCCAACGTAGTAGTAATATATATTTGAAATACAGTGCCCCCACTCAAAGAATGCCCACACCCAAAAAGATCCTAGATTATAAGGTTTGCTGCATGGGTTCTGTTCCTTGAATGAGAGCCATCCCACCCAAAAAATCTGGAAAGCATTACCCAAATTAACGAACCACAAGTTAAGTTCACTTTCAACTTTACATATTTGTTTCCTTCTGAAAGTATGAGTATACCATAGTTTAGCCACAAAGTAAGCCAAAAAAAAAAGAAAAATCGGGAAAAGTACAGGCTAGTGTAAGGTCATTTGCGGAGTATAGTTCTAACAATCAGGCCTCTCTATCTATATATCTCTGTATCTCTCTCTGTCTGTCTCTGTGTGTGTGCGTGTGTTAACCCTTGGCCGAATTTGCATAACGCATAATTCCGGCCTTGTTTCTTAAGGTAATTACAGTTGCCTACAGGTCGAGTTGACATTTACCCGTGATCGTGCGTATTATTTTACAACCGTTTTCATACCTGGCATTATATTGGTCACCTCGTCGTTTATCACATTTTGGCTGGAATGGAATGCAGTCCCAGCCCGGGTTATGATCGGTACGTAAAAAATAAAAAAATGAATAAAATCAAATTGAAAACTTTCGAAAGAATTTCCAAGTTCTCAATAAAGCAAAACAGAAAAAACCCAACAAAAATCGAAGTCTTCCAAACCAATGAAAAAACAGTCCAAATCACATTCTAGTCCTTAACGAAACGTAGCAGTCCAGTAAGTTTTAGTCCAAATTTAAGCGCAACCACGAGACAATTGGCCAAATCTCAATGATAATTTAGAAGTTTGTTAGCTTAGAACAGCTTAGGAACATTTAACTCATTTAAAGTTCAAGTTTAGCTAGCCGCTCAATTTAAATGGATTCCTTTTTTCATTTCGATCCATTACTTGGACTGATTTTACCAATGTTGATTTTCTCATTTTGTATTTTCTACTTCCTGCACTCGTATTTGGTAAACTCCTTTGAGTCCTTGTGCATTGCATGACTTCTTAACTTAAACTAGGCAATTTTTGGCTTTTTTACTTTGAGAAGCTTTGATAAAATCAAATACGAAAATCAACTGAAGCATACATAAATCATGCTTAAACAAAAGACTACTCCAATTCATGTTCGATTAGATTGCAACACATACATTTGAATAGAAAATCTACCACTACTTCAAATAACAAACACAAAAATGGTTTAAATAACTAAAAATAAAATAAATTACAAATATAACAAATTTTAATAATATAAAAAGTATTTAGTATAAACAGTCATACCCATTCGTTACAAAACGGAAGATAAGGGTAAGAACAGGAAATAATATTTTCCATAGCTCACTACTAGTATATTGTTCTCAACTGGTCACAAAGTGAGGCAAGGATAATGCGATTACTATGTCCTAACCCTGTCCAAATGTGGGCAAGGGAAACCGATATGAAAATAATGAGAGCGACAAAGGGAATGTCAGCCGAAACATCAGGATCCTACGTCGTTGGCAGCTGCATCGGGACAGGAGACACAGAAACACGCACACGGCCGTATCCTGGCATTTTACACGGCTTGTGGCACACTCCACATCCCTGGGATCATGATGATGATGACGTGGAGCGGTGGTCACATCATACAAGATGATTTATGCATAAGCCATATGGCCAGCATGGACTAGGCAAATAGAACAGAAAGCGCTCTGTACGTGAAATCCAAAAACTACAAAGTTAGGGAAAGGATGGAAAAAGCTTAGTTCTTGACTTGACTTTAAAATATAGTAAAATATATATACTAAAGCCATGAAAATCAAGTTTAAAGTACAAACCTATATTGGAAATGACTTTAGTGCTCTTAAAAATAAAACCATTTGGATGATTTGGTTAGTTTAATATCCTAAGTTTTTTGAGTCTAAAATTATTCATGTGTGTGCAAAGTCCTAAGTTTATAACCAGAAAATTGAATTCAATATCCATATAAAGCAATGTCGTCTTTAAATTGCTGCAATGAGTTTTGAACAATTTTCCAGTAATCATGCACTTGAATCGTTCGATGACAAAACGACGACATGGCACTCAAATAGCATTGTGGAAATCGAAGATGGGGAAGGATAATTCCATTTCTGGCCGTCATTGTCTGCACGGAGCAAACACAATCAAACGACATTCCAATGACAAAAGGAAACTAAATAAATAAATAGTCAAAAAACGGCGAAATGGCTGCAAGGCAAGCGATGCCGTTTTGTTAGTCAAAGTGCTGACATAGCATGCATTTTACAGCAGCTCCTTCTTAGCATGGCAGCATCCTTTTTGCCTCATTTGTGACCCGCTCGCAGCTCGAGCTTTTCCTCGAAGCATTTGCAGTTGAGTGCAGCGTTGAGATTTCCCTCCGATATATATATATTCTTTTTTGATTTTTTGGTAAGAGCAGGGCGGATACCAGAACGCTGGCAATTTGAAAATCGATGTGGTTCGTGGATGCAGCGATGCGAATGCAGCAAGAGCTCCTTACAACATGCCAAACTAGTTGGAGAACTGTTGACGCAACTAATTAGGCAACCAAGATGGATAATGTTGCATATCCAGCTGCAATTGGCCGATAGCATTTTTATGTCGCGCGGTCGTGAGCTGAATAATTAATAGTAAATGCTCCAGCATTACCTCTGATTAATTTTATTATTTGCGCTGAAGCTAAGGACAATGGGGAAAATTGATTAATGAAGCAAGGAACTTAGTGATTTGCAGCACAATGCTTTGTTAATGGATTTACATCATTTAACACATGACTTTGATTTATAACGCTTAATGCGTAATCAAATATTATTTATTGCTCATTAGCCTTTGGGTTTATTACAACGAAATAATTATTATAAATTAACCTATTAACTTTATTAATCACAATCATCAATTATAAAGTGCAAAAATGTGAATTAATTTATTACCATTATGCAAGTTATTGCATACAAATATTGTAATCATTTGATTAGTTGATATCTTAAAAAAATAAATATTTTGTGAAACAAGATTAAAAACATAAAAATATAAATAAATAAATAAAATAACTAAACATTACAAATACATAAATGCTTTCTAGATAAAGGCGTTTATTAAACGAATAAACGATCCTAAAATACTAAATCATATCTAACAATACTCTGAAAAATTAACATTGATCAAACTACAAAAACCTTTTACAGCATTACATTTTCACATATATTAGAACAACTGCTCCTTATCAAATAAGTAGAATTGATTACTTTTCTTTAGCTTCTGCACAGTTTATGAATCACAAAATAAAAGCAAACTGATAAACCGAACACCATGTGATATGATAACTACCCTTTTACTCTCCGTAAACCGGACTTAAAACTAAAAACTTTTGTACATATGCCAAAACCAATTAAACAACTCAATTAATTGCCACATAATATATATTCTACTACGTACCCTCGTCCTTGACACCCGTTTGTCCCCAGCCCCAAAAGTATGCAATGCTTTTCGAATTACGTGTCAAACGGCTAATACAACTTTCTCTACAATTACCATCCACAATCGGCAACTTTCAACGACTCGAAACAACTTGGAACAACTTTTGACAACCGGAATGAGAAGGCGTGACAACAATGCTGAATTTCTTCACTACCTCGAACGGTTTCCGGAGCACTCTGCCGGTTGTTTCTAATCTGACGGCGATGAACGTGTGGGACGGCGTTTGCATGTGCTTCATCTACGCATCCTTGCTGGAATTCGTCTGCGTCAATTATGTGGGGCGGAAGCGACCCCTGCACAACGTCGTCTATCGGCCCGGCGAGAATCCCGTAACACAGGTAAATTAAATAATCATTTAATCCGATTCACACCAGGCAGCCCCGACCCAAAGAAAAAAGCTAATTTCGTATGCATTTTGAAAGCAATTAAATATGAATTTTACATGAGCGTGCAAAGCCAACAAAAAATCGTATCTACATATACATTATATGTATAAATAAAACCAAGCAAATGACATAAAAAAAAAAGAAAACACACAGCGAACACAACTACCAACATTCGTACTATATATAAGTTATTCAAGTTATTTGTTCTTCCTTTGTTTAAGAAGCCAGCAACACCTGAGCCCAAGTCATGAAAACAACAGAAAAAATATATATATATATAAAAAACTCAGACGAAAACAATTCAATATCCTCCATTGTGTTGCGTCCCCCTCTTTCTCTCTCTGTCTCGCTCTATATCCGTCTATATCTCTTCTTTCCTCTATATCTGCGTACACCCAATTTTGATCACCTAACCGTGTACTGTCCAGTCTTATTTAATGGTCCTTAGTTAATAGAACCATTGCCATATCTACATAATCAACTACCAGATGCTCGCTATAAAAACTCACTTTGTGTTAATCCCGAAACTTAGCATTTTGTATAACAACCTTTTGAAACTATAGTAAACGTAACTTTGTGTGCCCTAAAAAAATAACGAAATAACTCAAATTAACATTTGATTTTTGTCCACACACTTCTGATTTGAGTTTGTTTTTTGTCCTATATGAAGATACTGTCGATGTATGTGTATTTATTGTGCCGATGCTCAGTTGTATTATTTGTTTGCATTTTAATAATCCAACGAAGTGACATTTAATCCGAGAAATGTCCACAGACCATTCTTCCTCTTTGATAGAAATCTAAACATTCATCTTCTGTTATGTTTCGATTATTTTCTAAATGTTGTATTATACAATTGTTCGTAAGGAAAAAAATGCGTTTTATTCATCGTCAATTAGTTTAAAAATAACTTAACAAAACCCAACCATTAAATGAATAATAATAAAATAAATTGAAGTGTTTTATATGCCGTAGGTAGGTATGTTATTTATGTTTTCATTGTTTTCTAACGCAAATGAAACAACAAAAACTAAAATTGATTATACAAAATAAAACCAATAAAATATGCATTTTGTTTTTACGTAGGCACTTTTCGATTTAAGATGAAATCGTTTAACAATGCACGTTAAGCATTTTTGTTTGATGTGATTTACGAATATGTAATCCTATTTATGGGAATTCATTTAAGTGGCATGTTACCCAACGAGATTAAAAACTTAAATCATTTTAAAGAGCTCATGAATCAACAAAGCTGTTGATGCCACTTAAATAAATGCCACATTCTAGTCCCATGCATCATACAATTACCACATTTTTATGCAAGAGAGTCGAAAAACGAAAAGCGTAAACGACAAAAAAAGAATCGAACATTGTTCCCAATTTTAGTGAGACGCAACTATTCGAAACTTATAACCTCCACCCAAATTAAACTTACTCTCAATAAATAAATTAGCAGCTAAGTGAGAACTGAGCAAGCGATAGCAAACAGAAAACCAGAAAACCAAAACATAGCCCAACCAAAATGACAACCAAATCAAACTTAAAGTGTGTTTTGAGTATGAACATTGTTTTGTGTACATTTTTGCAGCGTCTTCCAGCAGTACTAAGCAGGATCGGAGTAATTCTTGCAAGTCCTTTGGTAAGCTATCAACCACAACTCATGCACCACCCTCGCCCCGCCCCCTGAGAAAACAGAAAACTTTAACAAAACCATTTAGCGGCAAACGGCAGCAAGACAAAAAATAAAACCAACTTAACACACACACACAATCCAAGTAAAACACACACCCACACTGGTACACCCACCGAAAAGTCCTTTTCCCCCTCTCCTGGCCAAAAAAACAGCGAAAAGTAAACCTAAGAAAAAATGGCATGCGAATTTCGCTTTGATGAAATGCATTGAAAAAGTTTTGTTTCGATTTTGGTTTTTGTGTTTCCCAAAAACAAAAAAAGTGTTTAATTTAACTTTCGAGCCAGAACGGAAAACCAATGAAAATAACAATAACTATAATTCAAATTTAAATAATTACCTAGTAGATTCGCACTCGCTTTCAATGTATATAACTTCATATTTATTACGACGATTATTTTCATAATTTAATTATTTTAATTCGTTTTCAATCATAAACAAACTCGTTACGTACTTATATACCTAACAGCCAATCGTGCGTATACTTGATATGCGTGGCTTAATTGTTTTTGAAGAATCTATTTCCACACGACCAACAGCAGAAACGACAACAACAACCACAACAAATAAATACTCATGATGAAAAATAAAAAAATAAAATTATATCTATATCAATAAAACACACTTTAAGGTCACTTACAATTGGGAAAAATGTTACGAAAGAAAATTGTAACAAAAAAGCGAAAAAAAAATGATTACCAATTATGGAAAAAAATTCTTTCTCCTTTTTACATATATGACAAAATTAGATCGAAAGAGCTATAAATCAATTCTGTTATTTGACCCTGATTTACATTTTAATTTTTGTATATGAAATTTGCCTTGAAAAAATATACATTTAAATTAAGTTCTTTATTGATTTTCTGACACGCCCTATACCACTAAAAAATAAACAAATATTTCTTTGGCTTACTAAAATAAAAATATGGCGATATATCGTGCCGGAAATGTTGGCCACTATTATTTATGGTACTAAAAAGTAGTAGCTGAAGCATTTTTGTTCTTTGGCTATTTTCTGTTGTCAGTGTTTGCTTGAAAGCTTTTTGTTTAGGCGCTTAGTTTAGTGCATTTTGTGCATTTGAATGTTTTTCAATAGATATTAAAACACTACGTGCGAGACACCAAAAACATACAATATGTATAGCTTGGAACCAAGAAGCTAAAAACAATATAAAAAATGGATTATATCTGTTTATTTTTCATAGGCGGGTAACATTTACATAAATTAAAAATAAAGTTACAGAAAAACTAAGCCAAGTTTTAAAGTGAGAGCTCGGTTTACAAAACTCTAAGGTCATTCTGCTTGAATCTAACAGCTACAAGAAGAGAAACAAGAGTCCATTAACTACTGGAATGATTTAACCAACTTAACTTACTATTTCACCACAACTGCTTAATTCCAAGTAACCTCTCCTGAAAATGCCCATCAATTAACACAATTACTTTTGTGGCCTTCGATTATCCTGACTAAAACCACCTGTGTGTCTCTCTCCAACAAATGTCTTTCTCTTTCCCGCGTTCAAAAACCAAACACTATAATGAAACCAATGCTAGAACCAATCCAGAACAAATTAAAAAAAAACAAACCAAGACAAAAAACTATCCCCATTCAACCAACCTGCTCTGTAGGTAATAATCGAACGCGAATTTCATGCCGCTTTTGTCCTCCGAAAAGGCAAGCGCCGCTGCCACGCCGGCCATGTCGATGATGGGCGGTGCCACGCCCATGTCCAGTGGCACCCCGGCCGCCTCCTCCTCGGTGGCCACGCCCGGCACCCCAAGGACCACCGATCCGGAGGAGTTCTTCGGCGGCGGCATGCGTTGGCAGGAGGCCCATGGCGGAATCATTGGAGCTGCTGTCCAGAATTTGCGGGCACGTTCGATAAAACGGAAAGCGGCCAGAAGTCCATCCACTTCCATATCGCCCCATCCCAGTGGCCGACCCACTGAGCATATCTACGAAGAGCCCGGTGGATCCACATCCGGTGTCACAAATACCAAAGTGAAGTTCAAGGACGAGCTGAAGGAGGAGCAAACGGAGGAGCCAGAGTCCAATACCAAACTACGCCGATCCGTGGCCACCAGCACACCGGCTTTGGTTGTTAGGATCGAGGCTGAGACCGATCCGGAGGCGGAAGCCAAGCCCATCCAGGATATGGAAATGACAGAACGTCAGTTGTCCTTGCCGTTGAAACCGCCGCGTCGCAAGGCATCACGCTCCAATTCACCAGCCTCGGTTTACGGCGATGCATTCGAGAATGTGGAAGCTACAGTGAGTAAAGGACACACCAGAATACCACAATCGCTCCCGAGACTAACCGAAAAATATCCACAAAAAAATCTTAACAAACATTCGTTCTTGTTGTTGCTTGCACAACCGACTAATAACTATAACTAACCAGAATGAAAAAACCGAGCCAAAGCAAAACGTCAGCAAGAGGAAAGTTTGGCCAAACTTGATTGCCTGCGGTTATTTTGATTGCCATTTGCCCAAAAAAAAAATAAAACACCCACTAAATGCACCCAAACACCCCCAAACACGCACACTCAAAGTTGGATTTTTCCCCGAACTTGCGATTGAACTTTAAATGAAAAACTAACAATGACTAACAAGAGTAAACTGCATTAGACATGAGGTACTGGCAGCCAAAAGGAAACAGAAAGGTTAAGCAATTAGGGCTAAAAGCCAGGCAGGGTTGTCTTTTACCAAATCAAATGCAAGCAATGAAGATGTTTTCTCAACTAATTACCCTTCACCTAAGCGATTTAGTCATTAGGACTTTGAGTGCTTTCAGTGGCTTAAAGGCTTAGTGGCTTGATTTAAATTCAAACATATTTGAATAAGTATTAATATCTAAACTTAATTTTATAAAGGAAATTTAGAATAAGTGGGATATATATATTTAAAAATTTCTAGAATATATACATCTAAATTCAAACTTTGGTAGCACGAAAGCGGTAGATATATATTTTTTTGATACCATGGTGGAACATCTCGAACACTTGAATCTTCGACTTTTTGTCCTTTAGATTTGCAACCGATATCCAGGGCATAAATCACTAAAACTTCCCCCAAAAGTCCCCAAGTAAATCAAACTTATCGGAATGGAAGTGGAGAAACCGCCATCAAGATAGAAATGCAAAGCCAAATAAAACCAACTAAAGTGGGCGTGATGAAATACCCGTCTGCCCAAAAGCAAAACTATTTTATGGGAAATTGTGAAACGCTGACGACGACTTCCGACAGTAGCAGAACACCAGGATACGCAGCCCAGGCAGAAATTGCAACCGGGCCAGTGAAAAGCCAGGAAAAGGCGGAAAACCCGTCGACAACAACAAGGTGGCTGGGAAAATGTTCTCCACCATTAGCATGTAAATTAAAAATGGTGTACGCGCTTAAATTGGCGCCCAGGCAGGTGGACAGCGGGCTGACTGGTCCGCAACAGGACAACATAATTATTCATGAGCGCCCCAAAGTGGAAAATGCCGTAATGAGCCCGAGGGCGGCGGAAAAACCAACGACACGGGAGTGCAAAACAAACAAATGGCAGCCAAGGATGCGGTCGAGCCGACTCCAAAGAAAACCAAACCGAACCGAAACGCAAATGAAAATGAAAACGAAAATTAAAATCGTCGGTACATGCATCATAATTGTCGAAAATTTTCTGAAAAGGATTTTCCATCGGAAAAGTTCGAGCCTGGCAGCACATTTTCCGCCCTCCTTTTTGGAGTCTTATGCAAATACGAAAAGTGTGGGGAGTCGCAAAAATGCACGAGGAAAGCTACTTTCGCTTCACACTTTGAACCCAATGATAATTGCACTGGGCACATAAATCTTCACTTGTCATACATTTTTCAAGTATTGTGTTAATAAAATTAAATGGCTGTTGAAGCATCTTGGGAACCAATTAACGTTAAATTTACGAGCGCTGTTATTGCTGAAGAAATCTCTGACTATTTTCGCGAACCATATTTTAAAGATAGATTTTAAATAGGTTTTTCCTATGATGTGCGATCTTTAAGCAACTCATTAACCTTGAATAGATTTCCTCTATATTAGTTTTAAGCAATCCTTTGCACTTCCAATCGTCTACTGATCATTAAAAATGCCTTGTTGATTTTAAAGAAACTAACGAGCAGCAAAGTTCTGTCACAGCCACCGAGTTTAATTTAGGTCAGCCACGTTATCCGGCTCTCTGGCTGCTTAAACACACCCGCATAATACATCTTCCCTAAGTAACTGTTTCCTCGCCGCCCACTTTTCCACTTTCCCATTTTCCCCAGACTTTTCCATTTTCGCAACCCCACCGGCCACCTTTGCCGGCATTTGTGCACTCGGCAAATGGCCGCCAGCTGCTGGCAAACAAAGACAAGTCAGCCAAACAACCACCCAGCCAACCCCCAATCCCCAGGAAAATCCTATGATTTTTCCCCTGGTTTTTGGATGCAACTTGGGCAGTACGTGCCACTGTAGCTGCAATAAATTGTAGCATACTTGTGAGCGGACGCAGTTAATTTCTTGGCCTGCCACCTACGACCCATTGGACAATTTATATACCGCTCGCAAATTTTTGATGTTAATTAAGCCGGCAATTTTCATGAAACAGTGCAGGAACTGAACAGTAGTTATGCAATTATATACGAGTATCTACACAGTAAAATATAGTTGTTTCACAACATTAGTTGATTTTTCTCTGTGTGCTTGTATAGTAAACAGCCTGTATATAAAGTACCTGTTTTTAAACCAACACCTTTGCTATCGTAATATTTATCGTAATATCGCACGCTTTAATCCACACAATAAAATGCACAAAACTCAACAGAATTTTACCTAAACTAACCTTGTATGTGTTCATAATCGATCATTAAATACATTCGAGCGAAATATACATTCCACATCACACTAAACCTACAAAAAAACAAGATTACATTGTAAACCAAAAACTAACAATATTTTTTAAGCGTTCAATATTACATTAAGTGTGCCATTTGTGCCGCTTTTAATTTCAACCCGCCCAAAATGAAAACACAGCAAAATTCTCATGCCATTCTCATATCAATCAAAATATACAAAAATCTATTCAAACTGCTATAGCTTAAACAGAAATAACAAATAAATAAAATACTGTACGTGCAAAAAACAATTAGAACATTTTGAGAAAAATTCAATAAATATAATTAAATGCGCTGTGGTTATAAATAGAAAAACCGTGTATTAAAATTAAATTTGGTCTCTTTTGCTTTTTCAACTGCTGCCACTGACTTAAATACAATACAAATAATAAATTTATTAAAAAAAGCCCGTAAGTATGCTGACCTACTAACAATAATTAATTTTTTAAATAATTTCTGTAGTTAAATTTGTAAAAGCATTCCAAGCGCTTTCGTAATAAATTTCGTAGTGTTAAATTTCGATTTTTGTGCCACATGTCAAATAAACTTTAATAAATCAAATATTTTTCTACCTTTTTTCATATATTTTTAACATACTTATACGCTTTTTGCTGGGTTTTTGCAAAAACGAAATGCAAACAACCAAAATATAACCAAACTGCAACCGCCAAACCAATTTTACGTTTTTTTTCGTATGCGTATGTGTGTGTATGTATGTGTAAATAACTCCTTTTTCAACACTTGTATTTGACTTGTAAAATTGCCAACTTGTTTGCCAACCACCACCATGGTCCAATCAAAATTAACAAATTTTTTTTTTTTTTAAATTTACCGCCGTCTATCAGGGCGAAAAGCGTCAAAACGCCGGGGCACCGAACGAAATTGTGGCATGCACCACCTGCGGCGGCAGCAACAGTCCGTGCACCCATTCGGCGAATAATGGATGTGCCACGGAGGTGAGAATATATACTTATACATTTATATAACTGAATCTGAAAATAAGTTTCGTCAAAAAAAAATACAACTTAAATGCACGATTGTGGTCTAATCTTAAAGGTCATTTAAATAACCACAAATGATAATAATTTATTAGGAGTTTTAAATTTAATATTTATTAAATTAAAATGCAATTATTATATAACTTTTTTAATTTGAAATTTGCTTTAGGTATAATGTCAAGTCAAGTCAAGAAATATTCAAGCTTAATATCACTTAGAAAGTGTCTATAAGTGGCCCATATATTATAATTTTTTCAATTGCAATTAAATACTACAACGTTTGTTGTTTAAGTGAGATGTATTCTTAGGGAAGAAACTTATTTTCAGAGTCTGAATATAAAACATATATTTACTATTTTCCATTTTGTTCACAGACCTGCTTCGTTCAAGTGCGGAAAAAGGAGCCACCGCATCCGATTCGAGTGGCCAAGACGATCGATGTCATCGCTAGAATTACATTTCCAACTGCTTATGCCATTTTTCTGATATTCTTCTTTGTACACTATAAAGGATTTTCGTAAAATTAAGCAAAAACACTACAAGTAAAGCATAAACATACATATATAGATAATTGAACACGCTAAATTGCCGAAGCAAAGCCAGCAAACCCGTAATGTAATTTGTAGAGAAACATGCAGACCGACATGAGAACTCGTTTGCTAAATTCTAGGGCCTTGCAAAGTCATCTAATTTTAATGGAACAAAGGGAAACACAAAGTACATCTAATTATTCATTAACGATTATTTAAATGGCAACAACATGACAAAACCAGTGATAAAAACGTCAAAATGAAAACATTAGTTTAAACTGAGTTGTTAATGGGGAATAAATGAAAATGAATAAGTTGTTAATAATTAATATTTACGAAAGTTAAATTTATGCAAATGAGCAAACATACGAATGAAACATTTTCGACTGCCTTTTTTAAAAATAGTAGAAACAAACCAAAAAAGCAACAAAAAAAAAACTTTAAATTAAATTTGCAAATTTTTGCATATGCTCGAAAATGCATTAGTTAATTATACCAACCAAAGAAACACTGTCTAGCAATTGTAATATATAATATTTAAACAATTTAATAAGCAAACAAATTAATGCTGAAAGTACCAAAAAAGAACACGATCCAAGAAGATAAAAAGACCTAGCCTATAACTATGAAATATGAAACGCAAACCAAACAGCTTTAAGGCTTTACCTATTTGAGTAGTCGAAATGATGCAAACCTGTTTATACACAATATACATAGATGTTATATATTTACAAACCAGCTCTAGTCGAATATTATGAAATTAAAACCCAGTTTTGTTCAATTCAATTCGATGAGTTGAGATGCCTCCGCATATGTCAAAGATTATGAAACAGAACAACACACACAAATTGTTACTCATCTCACACAGATTTTTACGTTACGCTTTATTGTATATACTATTGATTTAATGTTTATTTAAAATCTGTTTATTTTTTTCAATAAATGTTCGATATAAAAAACAGCCTTGATTTTAACGCATCGCATAAATTCACGGAAATGAAACCGCCGCAAAGTAGACCACAATTAAAGCTTTCCTAAACTAAGATTCGGGTGAAATAAAATAAAATCTATGAAATAAACTCATTTTATAATTATAGACGGTAACAATGAAGAATAGTTTACACAAAACAAATTTGTACACCTTCTGAGATTCATTCATTTCATTTGATCCATCAACGCCTTTTTAAGTAGCAGCAGGAATTGCCTAAAAACTTTTATTAAAATACATATCAAAGGTCATAGAAGAAACATAAACGAAGCTAACTAAAATATTTACAAAAAAATATATGACACGAATCTTTATGAAACTCTCATAAGTAGCTATGAAGCATATGCCAACCCAACTATAAACTGACAAACCTAACAACACCCAAGTATTTTAGATAAAATGTATGTCCACAAATGCTAATTCTAATTCAAAAACAAAAAAACTTAAAACCTAAACCAAATTTAAACCTTGTGATAATGAACACAAACAAAAATCCTAAATTTAAAAACGAACCTTTGCATACGAAGTTTTATTGCAATTAATTGAGAGCAGGTTATTGAGGGCCACGGTTACCAATTGTTTAAATAATATTACCTATATAGAACACAATATGCGTATACACGAAATGCTTTTTGCAAATAAATACATTTATGAATTTAGAGATTTGTAGATTTTTGGGAAATTTTCTTTTCGCCATTTTGCAAGCTCTTCGCAGTTAATTCTCATTTAGCAAAAAAAATATATATAACTAAATAGCAATTACGAGAAGGAAAACCCAAAGACAAGGACAATCTTTTTGCAATTTACAAAAACGAAAAAGTTAATCTGAGTAAAAGGAAATGTTAGGTCATCTTTCAAACAAGCAATGCCGATTAATTCAGAATCCTTTTTGTATAATTAGCTGCTTATATAGAACACAAAAAAAAACTGAACTCAAAATTCATCGCGTCCAATGACAAATGTTTTTGTTGCGCAAATATAGTCAAGGGTAAGAAATGTGAGTGGAATTTGCTGAATATGTGGCCAATAAAAGGAATGTACAAATTAAATACGATAAAGATGGACCCCAAGAAACTATATTCGATTCGTTCTTTGAACAGCTTAACCATGTAACTTCGTTAAATGTTAGTTAGCAATCGATTTGAGTGAAGGTGCCTTCTTTGAGAGAATTAAAAACTTATTGATTGCTTCGATGGTTTCAGGCGAAACACAGTTTTTGTTATTATGGATGAAAACACGACGTATGTGCCCTATAAGGATTTCTGTTTGGGATTGTTTTTAACTCCTCACAAGCTAAACTGCTGATAAAATGAAGTAGAAGCTAATCCAAAGACCAGTAAGATTATAAAAATCGATTTAAATAGAATCAAAGCAAAGCCATAAAAGTTCACACTTGAAAAAGTATTAATGAAATTAGCAAACAAGAAAATTATAAAAAAAAAGATATTACAATCTGTTACATTTGATCAAGAAAACACTTTTTAAATTGTCATTACTCGAAAGCTTTATAATTTGTAAATGCTATGAACGAAATGTAAATACTAATGTATCAAAACTGTCTTGATAGCAGTTAAATAGCAGTTAAATCATTTTATCGAATAACTTTAAACTAATTTCTTTATAAACAATATTTGCTAAATCCATGACAGTCCAACTGAACTGTTTGCTAGAGATTTGTTAAAAAATTATATATCTGAAATACGTTTAGAAAAGAAAAAAAAACAAGTTAAGCCATTCGGACAATTTGTGTTGTCCAATTTATTTCACATACGAGTAGATTTCTTAAAGATCAATTACAAAAAACCCGAAGTCCCCACAATGCTACCAAACGTAATAATTATAATAACAACTTTTTTATAATGCACAATATTGAGCATAATAAAACCGATTTATTAACAATGCATTCCCAAAACGAACATCATGTAAATACACCAAGTACATAAAACAAGTCAAAAACTAGTTATAAACGAGTAAATATTTGAAAAAACAAACGATAAATTGGAAAAGAACAAACAAACAACCAGAAAACTAATAAACAAAGCAGCTTCGCATTAATAAAGATCGTCTCAATCAGAAAACGAAAACAATTATTAAATAAAATTGAAATAATCGGACTTTTTATTGGGCTGCAAAAATTGTAATTGGGTGAAATGCTATAAAAATATTATAGAAAATAATATAACAGAATTAAATGAATAGTATGATTTTGTTTAGGAATATGTTTTTTCTTATGTATTATATATTATATATTATATATTATTTCTTATATTATATATAGATTATTTCCAGTTGACTTCTGTTAAATGGAAATTGGCTGTTCCCACAACAAATGATTCATCAACCAGGTTCCATCTATAATCGTAGAAATATGATTTTAGATTGCCATCTCTTCCACCTTATAGAGTGGATATATCTCAAACAAAAACAAGGCATAAATATGAAAAAAAGGCGCGCTGCGTTTTCAGGTCAATGCACACGAGCCACAAATGCAGTCGCAGTTGCCGTTAAGACGGGACTACCCCTAAAATCGAGCAACTCACGTTGGAAACAACCTGCCCATCGAATGACAACTGAATGCGCTGGTGCTGCAACTGTCCCTGCACTAAGAAAAAATACAAACAAAAAATTAAACAAAAATTATTACAATACTTTCGGATATACCAAGAATTTAATTTTTAATCAAATATTATGAAAGCATTTGTGTGCTGGTGAAAAGTGCGTATTACGAATATCGCGATTGTGGAATTATTAAAATTATAAAGAGTCTTATTTTAATTTTTACATTAACTATGCTTAAGATAAATAAAAACTTGCTTAAAACTGGTCAAGCTTTACTTGAGACGATTGCTTTGATTACCAGTCGGCCCATAATAAGTTACATCCCTATATTTCTCCTCTATTTGTGCCTTCGAATTTCTCCCAGTGTATTTATCGGATCTGACTGGTTGGCAGATCTCAGAGCCCGCCCTTGCCAGATAAACCAGCAAACAGGTTCGGCCAAAAGGTTCCAACTCGGAACCGGCGAACGAGGACAAGTGTTTTGACCCGCGCAACAGCTTCCTTCCGCCCTGTTCGAAGTGCAACTGTCTGTGCACTTTGAAATATAATATATAAAATATATTTTAATAAATTTCATATATTTCTTTATTACAAGTTATTACTATGACTTTGTGGCAAATACTTGAATACTCATTAAATCATTCTGTATTATATATCATATATTGTAATTATTGTTAGTATGTTTGATAACATAATTTCCAGTGTATCCGTTTGAGTTCAACTGGGATCGGGAGTGCGCCTCGCTTCGCTGACTTGTGCACCTGCAACAGCAGCCGGCGATGATGGCACGCGGTAAAGGTAAAAGTAGAGGCCGAGGTAAGAGCAAGGGTATAGGACACAACCCCTGGGGATGGGGCCAAGTTCTACCTGGATGCAGTTGGCCGTTTGTCGTCTGCCGGTTGCCACTTGTAATTTTTTTGTGCCTCTGCAAGTAAGTGGCCAAAAGAAGGTAACAATCTCCCCTCTTTGGGACTCGATGCAAACGAATTATATTCGTTTTGCTGGCGGTAAAATACGTTACAATTTGTGGAGGGTGTGGATTCGATCGAACACATGTGAATTGATCTTAGGAAATATTTATGTCAGGGTCAGTCTTTCGAGAAGAACATGTGTGTGTTAGGCCATGACAACGATCAGAATGCCAGAAAACAGCTGATGCTGCTTACATAAATTAAATGATGGATTGTTTGGTTCTTATAATCCCCTATGAAAAGTGCCTAAAAAGTAGGTACCATTTTCTTCTCATTTTAAAAACATAATATCAATTGATGTACTTATAGAATATAGAGTTAGTTATATGCTTATGCTATCATATATTTATATACTGAAATATAACAGCTTATATCTGCAATTTATATCTGCATGGTTGTTTTAAGGACATCCTTTAACTCAATGCCCACTGACAACTGACCCTGTATGGCTGACCTGCAATCTCTGTTCAACAATCAACAATAAAACTCAATCATTGCTTGAGCACTGAACTCGACTACAATGAACTTGGGTGCCGAGTGGCTCGTACACCCCTGTCATTAGGAAATTTCCATATATGCGACATATGCAACGCCAGACAGCACACCAACCTCCCCACTCCCCCGCGCAAATAACCCCCCTTTTTGGGCGCGTGGCAATTAGTCGCTTCAGGTGGCCAAGAAAAATCCAAATAAAAATTAATAACCACCAGGAAATGTTCCCACACTAAAAGAAAGTGCAGGAATAGTAGTAATAAAGCCCCCGGAGAGCTGCTGGTGCCATTATAAGGATATTACGAGCCCTATGTGTTTGTTTATGCCATGAAGTAGCTGAACCGCATCGGAAAAGTTAGCCACCCTGGAAAGTAACCCCTAGTCGTTGAGTTAGTACAGCCTGACCCGCTCCAGGTCCAAATCAATCATTTACATAATCGCTATAACCACATTTGCTTTTCAAAATTTCACGCGCTTTTTCCTTGGAAATGAACAGGTTGCGTGGTTTTAATTGTTTCTATATTCCCCCTTTCGGGGTTTGGGCCTAACCACCCTCTCCCTCCCCCCTTTCAAATGCAATTGCCTGAGCATTACGGAGCAAAGTTGTAATGACTTGCAAGGTGGGGCAATTTGTCATATTACACAGATAAGTTGGCACCTGCCATCAAATTCGCTGGAGGTGGTTCCACACTTTCTCTGCAACTATAATTTCAGCTTGTATCCAATCGATTCCTAATGAGCTTGAACATTATTGAATATTTGTATTGCCCAATCCTAATGAGTCCAATGAAAATTATTGGTTGGCTAAGCAAAGCAGTTGGAGCCAGGGTAAATAAACACCAAGTTCAAAGAAATATTATGTTTCACAATTTGAAAGGATTTCTTCCTATGAAGACCCTATATGGTATTATATTTTCATGGCTACATTCTCAATTCAATAAACAATCAACTATTTCATTTATAATTACATTAAACTTTAGAAAAACACGATCATTAAAATAAACTATACTAAACTATATAATTTATCTATATGGAAGTATAATCTCCAATAAAAGGATTACTTATCGAACTTTATCCACAAGCGTGGCTTTTACTTTCTCATTCATAAAGATACAAAAGCCAGCGGCTAGAACCATTAGCGCTACTTCTTAGATAGCATTGTTTAAGCCCTCCCAAAATTGATTCCATATATTATTACTCCCTCTGCCCACATAAGTTTTTTGATCCTGACCGAAAAAAGTCTGTTAGCAACAAATGTACAACCAAAGGGATACAGGAAAAAAATGGAATCGAAAAGCAAATGCTACCCATTAACAATAAAATACACAGCGAAAAAACAGTGGGGGTGGCAAATAGGCTGGTCGAAGAGTGGGCGAAATGGTTTTGGGGGGATAAAAACAAGGCAGAAATTCGTTTTTTATGTACCGCGAGTTTTTTATAGTTCGTTGTTGCTGCTGTTGTTGGTGGCACGTTATCAACAATCTCGTTTTACCAAATAACGCAAAGTGCGCGTCATGGCATTGGTACACTGAAAAAAAAGTGCTTTATTGTACTTAGCATAGGCCATTCGTAAAATCCACAGCTAATACTAATAATAACACTACGATTTAATATTACTAAATGTTACAACGGATTTTTTATAGTGTGTATTTAAAATATTTTTGAATGAAAATTTAGATTTACAATATCAAAGTACCAAAGATGTGCAATTACAATTAAAATAAAAAAATATCTGAAAAATGCTGTGCTATAAAAGACCGAAGATTTACAGAATCACTAAAGAAAACTAAGTTTCCCTATTTTTTTAACAGTCATAGAAGGGTGAGCAGTGTTATGATCACAATGGCAGCAAATATTTTTCCCAGTGCATTTCTGTGCTGGTGCTGATGGTGGTTCCTAGTGTTTCCTGGTGTTGGTGGTGCTGTTGGCGGGCAGCACACGCTATAGTTCGCTTATGGAATAGCTGAAACTGCATTAAAGAGCGGAGGGAGTGGTCGTGGTAGATGGTTCATGGTAGTGGTAGTGGTAGATGGAAATGCCCGTGGTATTGGTATTGGTCGTGGCCGAAAGAGAGTAGTTCTAGAAGGCTAGGGCTAGTGGAAATTGGTAGGAACACACCGACGTATATATCGTGGTATATTTTTTTACTCAGTTTCGGTGGTGGCTGGTGGTTGGCCAAAAGACGGTGGCAGGATGACGATGATGATGATGACGACAGCAGGGGCAGGGAACCTACCCTCGGATCGCGCGCTCTCTCTCTTTCCTGCCCCTTCCCCTTCCCGCAACGCCAGGTGTATCGGTGTGCGTTCCTGTGAGCTGCTCGCACCGTTTTTGCTTTAAAGTTTTGTGTGGTAGCAAATAAAATTTTAGTTAGTCACTTGCCGTCGTCAAGGATACGCCGTTCAGTTATTTGTTGTGCAACGTTGTTCCTGGCAACCACGAGTCGTCGGCCAGCAAGGACCTGTGCCGCTTCGGAACGAAAGGCTTTCAGTGCCAGGCTCGAATCGAGTGCTAGCGACAGGGACAGCAACATTAGCACCTGTCTAGATCTAGAAACCTTTTTATATACTCGTTTATTATCCGGCCGGTAGGCGGCAGCGCTGCCAACTGCGCAGTCGACGTCGACGTCGCTGCCTAGCTCACCTTACATAGCCGCAAATTCAAATTTGAACTTCAGTCAAGTGTCAAAGCTCAAAGGATTAGCATGTCCTTGCAGCTGCAGCATGTGTGAACCAGTGAAGACCACTGCAAAATACAATCTTCAGAATCAAAATACTCACTAGCTTGCCAAAAAGTGAAAAAACACGGTCAGAAACCGAAAAGGAGCAACCTGAAAAGTGCTGACAACTGCCAGATTTGGAGAAACTACCTAAAGGTAAGCGATCCTAGGTGATCTTCGCTTTTAAACTGGCGATCCAGAGCGCTAGCTCTTCAATTTGCTGACTTTGAGTCTTGGCACTGGGAGAATTCACAGTTGACTTGATTATTCTGTGGTTCTGCGGGTGCCAAAACTTAAAAACCGGCTTTATACAACGATTTCTAAACAATTACAATTTAAACAATATAAAATTAGTAGAGCGTTCTTAGGTTAGTAAATGGAGTAGCCTGAGTACTGAGTAGATGAATTGTTTAAATTTCCAGGGAAGTAACAACCCCAAAAACGATCTAAAAAATTTATTAATAAAATAATAATAATATTTAAATAAACCACATTTAACTTGTTTTTTCATTTAAGACTTCTAGGTCAATCTTAACGAATGAAAGAGTATTAATTAAGCTTTAGAAATAACCAAAATGTAACATATCGACTGAAAAAAGAAGTCAAATTTGTTTAAATATTTAATTGCAAAGTAGTTTCTCTAAGCCTAAAATAAGTTTTTCTTATCCAAGCTTGGACAATACATTATCAAATCACAGCCATCGCTATATTACTCATACGCCACCGGTACCAACCCCATTGAACTGCCAACGTCACGACTGCGTTGGTTCCTCTACTTTCGTTTTAGAATCCAATGCGCAGTACCCAAACAAAATTAATTTCCATCCAACACGCAACGAAAAAATCGAGTATGATTTCAGGGCAGCAATTAATTGGGGCCGGGCTAAAATTGTTAAAGACTTAAAAATATATTAAACAAAAAGCCCAGAGTGAGACACAATCGCTGGCTAAACTTTAGAGACATTGAACTTTCGGGGAGTCAAAAGTATTTCTTAACTTGGCCAACTGCCCTCTCATAAATGTATTATGAGGGGAGGCAGTCAAGCCCTCCCCCTTTAAAGCAATTAAGTGCAATGCAAAGGGCGTGTCAGAGTTCAGTAATTGACCTCACCAATGGAAATTTACATTTGAACTTATCTTGATTGGAAATTACATTTTTAAATGTACACTGTACATGTCCAGGTGTCCAGCGTAATCAAGGGCAGCCCCGCTCAAGGATATCCAGCGGCAGGACTACTGGCCCAGGTGGAAATCCTTTTGCAAATTGCTTCACTCATAACTCATTTCTCTAATAGAACCGGGGGCGTGGCCCATCGCTAAAGGCACCTGTCCAGAGAGCAAATAAATATTTGATGAGGGAATTCTGAAAACTTCTGTAAATTCCATTTCAATTGTAGTTTTGAGCACAAATAAGGTCCTTGGGGTGCACCTCAGTTCTAGTTCTCGAAATAATCTTTGAAATTGAATTAATTGGTGAGCAGTTGAAATCAATTTTGGAAATTTTAATCTCAAAAGCATAAAAGATCTAAATACTCCTAAGTGCAGTTGGAATGAAATTTGGAAACATATATATAACTAAATAGATCATAATATTTCGTTTTAACCTTTTGCATTGCAAGGACTCTTCTGTATTCTCGATCTCCCGTAAAAACCAAGCAATTTGAGCACTTATATTTTAGTAAATTGGTACCAAAAATATTTCAACACTCTAACCGCTGCCAATCTATATAATTTGCGCTCCTTCGCTGCATTTTCCGGCGGCATAAATTAGCATTAATTCATAAGTCAGTAGTCAGGCCACCAATTGCAATCCAAAAAAAAAGAGAAAATGAAGCAGAAAGGAAAATGTTTTTCGGCTGGAAAAGCGAATTTGCATACAAACTGCAATGTTCGTACAACGCCCCCCGAACAACAAATTATGTGTGGGGGCCCAAAGGGGCCGTGAACTGGGGAATAGGGGCCTAGTAGGCCTCGTAGGATTCCGATGGCTTGACTTGGTCTGGTGGATTGGATGGGATGGGGATTGGTGCGACAGCCTAAACGCCGGCAATGTTCCTGAATAATGGGCCACCGGCGCCAACTGACGTTGGTAGGCAATTTTCTAGGAATCTAGATGGGGTTGCGTCGTGTATCTATGGTGAGGTGCAACTCTGTACATATGTGTATGTATGTGTGGCATATAGGTGCACATGTTGTGCGGCAAATGGCTACTGCATAATTTATTTAATCGCGGGCAACAAATCTAAATTGATCGTTAGGCGTAGGCGAACGAACAGCCAGCTCAACCAACAAAATGTCTAACAAGGATATTGCATGTTCTCTATATGTATTAAACTATTTTTTCCACCGCTTTTCCATTGCAGTGCCAATTAGCCAGAGAGGTTTTTCAAAAGGCGAGCAAAGGAATATGGCGCCGCAACAACAGAACTCCACATTCATCGATGATAATCTGGACAGCTGTCCATCGCTATTGAATCTACCCGAAAGTCCCATTCTTCCGCCGCGACGATGTCAAAATCAAGACACCAACAACAATAATAATAATAAGCAGGCTGCATTCGAGGAGCGCTTGGTGGATGAATCGCCATCGGTGGGGGAGCCACCATTAGCACCACCCATACCTCTGGCCATACCCATGGCACCAGCACCACCACATCGGCAAGCATGCAAAAATAAACACGGCAGGGAAAACGGAAACGCTGGCCAGGCCAGTCGTCGCCACCGTTCCATTTCCCTCTACGGCGTTAATAGCACTGTGGTAAGTGCCTCCGGCTCCTCTTGCTCCTTTGGCCACTCACCACCCCACTCCAGTCCCCGCCCCTGATTTTCGGTTGCGCCAGCTTTTCCACTGAAATCAAACAAATCATCTAATTGGGTGGGCAGGCACAGGCGGTAGTCATATGCTTATGTGGATAGGCTTATACTTACATATAGGGGTATGGGAAACTTCGATAGTGCGTCTGTTACTTAAGAAATTGATTGCAACCTTGCGTTTTCGTAAGAATCAAAAGGAGAAACTTAATTCTTTACACATTATCTAATGGTTCTGGTAATGGGCTTGGAACTCAAAATCGTTTATTGAACAGGATGTTATTGAATGGGCTTACTTATAAATAAATAAGATAAAAATCAGATTTAACCCAATATGGTCATTAAATTATATTGGCTTAGTAGGAAAATATATCGAGCTTCCACCAAAATATGATCAAATGTGAATAGTTCCTTGTACCGTTTAATATCTATCCAGTATACTCTATATAGATTTCAATACAGTGGATCATTTTTTATGGGTTTACCTTAAATTTCTATTTCCGTACTTATCGAACAAAAAGGTAAATTCTTTGAAAATTTCCCTTGCTTCTAAATCCACACCCCACTCTACACTCTACAATCCATTATTAAAAGCCTGACAACCCTGTTAATCGATCCACTTACTTCCCTGTTCTTCTGGCAACCCTTCAGGAGCAAGGCCACAAGGAAATCCCCATCTGGATGGACGACGGAGAGGCTCGTTACGTATCCGGAGTGACGAACAAGACGACGTGCGATGACATAATCAAGGCGCTGATTGATGACGAACTGCGAAACGGCGATGGATTCTACTGCGGCAATAATCCGAAAGGTAGGTTAATAACAATAATTCCCAGTCGATCCTGTCGTGACTGCTACTTTTTTTTATACATCACAATTTGGCTTTTTATTTATTTATGCTCCTTATTTACAATTTCTTTTATTTTCTCTCATTTTGCGTTTCGTTCCGTTTCATTCAATTTTCCCGTTTTCCGCACGTTGGAAAAACAAGATGGCGGCCAGAGGAAAACGGCAGCAGCATCGCGTGACTACAGCGATTACATTATAACGGAAAGTTGGGGCGGAATAGAGCGGTGCTATGATGGCAACATGGCCATTTTGCCCGTTTGGCGCGCTTGGAGCCGTGTACACAATGAGGTAATGGCAACGGTCGGTGGACCAGGGGAATCCCACCTGGCGTGCAGAAAAAAAGGAACAAAATAAAACAGAAACACCAGCGAACTGGGCCCGAAAGCACGAAAAAAAAAAAACGAAAAGTCTACAGTGATTGCATAATAAGCGCTTTTTCCTGGCGCCACACGCAAGCCAAGAAATGTGAAATTCATGTCGTTCTCGAAAACCCACTCCATACGTTCTCTATATTCCCCTTTCAAAGTCACACCCGCGCCTACTATATACATATGTACATATGTATGTATATACATAGTACCACTCGCATTTGACTTATGCTTTGGCTTTTCGTATTTATTTGTTTATGTTTACGCACACAGTGAAATCAATTTGCTTATTGATTTTTATATCAAAGTTCATGTTTTCGTTTTGGTCTAATTATGTTGTAAATGTTTTATGACCCGGACTATTAACAATGGGAATAATGTTAGTCGAGGAAAAGGAACTCCTAATTGTTATTTGATGATCTTATCCAGTTAATGGATGGAAAGAGTTAAGAACAAGTGCCAAGGTGGTTTTATTGTTTTAGCTGTATTAATGACAATATAATCAAAGTGAGATATTTAGTTTTACCTTGTTTTGTAGAAATAAATACAGAGTCAATTTGTTACTTTAATAAGAAGAATACACATTGAGGAATAAAACATGTTCAAGGAGTAATATATATTTTTAAGTACATCAATTCATTAATGAATACTTATTTCTACTCTTACTTTACAGCTCCGCATCTCCTTAAAACACCGTGATAGCTTCAGAGATCCCCTTGCCATGCAATTAGTGCCCCATTCTCAACCAGCCACGGGATTTTCGATGTACAAGTGGCTCAAGAAGCTACTGCATCTGAAAAAGGGAAAGAAGACGCCACCAAAACCGACAAAAACGCCTCCGAAAGTGCCTAACAAATTGAAGGAGAAGAGAGTGCACGGCCAAAAGCAAACGATGCCCAATGACTTGGTGCTGGTTATAATGCCAGACCAGCTGTATAGGGGTAACGAAAACACTGCCAAATCAAAACTTTATAAACTGGCCGAGAATCGCGTCAGCAAGCAGCGTCATCGAAGAAGAAGTCGTCATGAGATAACCAAAGCATCGGTTGAAACATTCAGGACAGCGATTCCCAGCGAATGTAATAACAATAACTACAATGTTAATAACTGCATAAGGAGGCGAAAGGATAAGCCTTTGCGAAATAGTGTACGATATAAGTTGGCATCTCTTCATGCCGATATGAATGTTCGCTATGAAAAGGAACACGCTCTAACACGTCAGCTAACGGAAATGTGCCGACTATACCGGTTGCAGAACGAACGGTACAAGGGACCGGAAATGGAGTTATCGGTCGGGCAGTTGCAACAAAATATCGAAGCCTATGCCGAGGACATTATTAAAACTGAACACGAACTTCTCGAATTGAAAAATGAAATCAAGCACGATATATCGCTGATTAATAACTTAAAGCGTTTGACCTTGGAGGAATCGGAGGCAGATGCAGCCTGTAAAAGAGGCGCAGCAAAAGTAACACATCCCTCAAAAGAAAATGAAAATACCCCTCAAGTTGCTAAAAGTATGCAGGAAATGCAATTTGTTGATAATATTTACGAGTTTTGCGATAATAATGCTAGTATGCTGGTCTAATTGCAATTATTTGTAACTTGTTAAGTTTTCTACCAAAATAAATATATATTTTGTATAAGCAATTTAAATTACGAATTTTAATGGTTGTGGTTTTTGAAAGACTTATTAAGAATTAATGATTTCAAATCACTTAATTATAAAAGATTTAAATTATTTGTAAATGGTAATTTATTTTTGGGGAACTTACTCATTGAACTATCTCCATTACTACAGATTTTAAAGAGAAGTTTCCTAAACGTTCAATAACCATAGGAATAATCTTAATCTTAGATTATTCTTAAAACTTACAACTTTTAAAATGGCAGGTTTTTAAGGGGTTTGAGTCAGGGTAAGTGTCAATCAAAGACTCAAACCCACATATGTTTCTGGACAAACATTTTGGATACATTTGCACTCTGGTCCCATTCAATCCTGCCAGAAAACAAAACCCATCAAATTAAAGTATTTTAAGGCAATTTGTCAATAATTTAGGGTAACAAAGCACTTACTTTACAAATCAAATTCGAAGGTGCATCACCTGCATTTAGAACAGCCACACAAATTTAATCAACTTAATTAGGTAAGTTGAAAGGTGTTCGCAGAACGTGGTCGCAATCCACATCTTCAGTAGTGGTGGTGATTTGTTGTTGCAGTACAGTAACGCAACAGATTTGATTAAAACATTATTAATATCTTATCGACAGAGGTGCACAGATCGAGCAAAATCCTCTCTTGTGACTGGTAATTCCAGCTATTACGTTTAAGTGGGTGGGGATAAAAAGTGAAAGCCACTGCGCTTCTGCCGCCTTTGTTGCAAATCCCGTTTGGGCCACAGATGATTAATGACCTTTTGGCAATCCACTCGTACTAACCCTTCTATTTGCATTTGAATTTGCATGCAGCAAGCAATGGCACGTGGACACCAGAAGATCCAGTCGCAGGCGAAGGCCTCCGAGAAGCAGGCCAAACTGAAGAAGCAACAAGGACACAGCGCCAACGACCAGAAGAAGGCGGCCCAGAAGGCACTTGTCTATGTGTGCGCCGTTTGCAAGGTGAGCCAGCTACAGTGGAGCCTGTGTTAAGCGAACAAACTAGAGCTTGAAAGTGCCCATTGCATTTCATCCAAAAGGTTTACTTCTGTATGATGAAGTTCGATACAATAGATCGTAACAAAAGTAGTGTTCCACGCTTAAATTCAATGAACTTTCAAAATCAGAAACACTTGTAATATTGTTGTAACACTAGTTACCGCTTTTACCAATGTTTGTGAGTGTATAACTTCCTACTTTATTAACATTAGCTACTTTGACTTTTCACCCAAATAAGATAAATTAATTTAGTTCACTATGAATATTTACCAGTGAGTAATGAATCTGTTTGTCCAACGTCATATTAAATTAAGTGCTGACCAAGCACTGCTTATGATAACACATTGATATATGATCACCCTTTCTCAAGTTTCATTATTTGCACGCCTACTTCCTTTATGTATGTAGATAACAATTTGGATTGAAAACCTAATCGAATTCCTTCTCCATTTCAGTCGCAAATGCCCGATCCCAAGACGTATAAACAGCACTTCGAGAACAAGCATCCCAAGAACGACATGCCGGAGGAGTTAAAGGAGGTCTGATGATCATTTTACTTCAAGCTGAACGAGATGGACGAGTTGCCTAACAGTACGAAATATTTGCAACAATAACTTTGCATCAGCCCTAAGAAGAAAGCCCACAATCGAGCCGAAGCCAAGAGGATGGATAATAGTCGTAATAATAATATACAAATGCCAGTTTTTTCGTATACACACTGCTGATTTTTGGTTTTGTTTTATACATTGAAATTAACACAGTATGCGATTGTTCGATGTGTGGCTAAATCAATACAAAGACACCTACCTACCTTACAAAATGAATAGAAATTGTTTAATTTTGATATTTATTGCCCCTAAAACACAGGAATATATCTAAAACACCATAAATACTCTGAGCTCCGTTTTGGATTTTGTTTACACGTGAAAGTTTTACACGAATTATGCCAGAAATGAAAGAAAATAAATCTTTTTGTACTATAACTAAATTATGTAATTGACAATTTATAAACAAAAATGTTAAAATTATACAATATGTTTTTATATGAGAATTTAATTAAAATTCTTTTGATATGCTTCCAGTTTAAGATAAAAATAATACTTTTTTTGTGTTGGGGGATTAGGTAATGATATTTTAAAATTACGAACATATAACAAATACTTTTTAATTTTATTACGAAAGATAAAAATGTTGAAATGTTTAAAAAATTATACAAATAATTAGAAATATCAATATTTACTACGAATACCGTTAAATGGTTTGAGTCAGGATTGCTGTTCGTCCAAGACGCGAACCCACAGATTTTTATGGCCTAACATTTTTGATATAGTTCAGCTCTGGTCCCATTCAATCCTGGCAGCGAAACAAAACCCGACAATTGATAAAAATTTACGGTTAATCGTTAATAATTTCGGGTAACAAATCAAAACAATTTGTAACAACGAATTTTACGTAACTGCAAAGGCTGCATCACACCTGCATTTAGTACAGCCAACCAACTTTAATCGGGATAATTAGGTAAGCAGCGGTGGGTTCGCAAAAAGAGCGCAGAACGTGGTCGCAATCCACATTTTCACTTGTGGTGGTGCTCTGTTGTTGTTTCAGTACAGTGTCGTGTCATATTTTCCAAAACATAAATAATTGGTATCTTAACTATAGTATACTGACCGGAAACTGTGCTTCCTGTTTGGTAACCCCAAGAGTAACCTATTCAGCTGTGCGGGAGAAAGTGAAAGTGACTGCGCCTCTGCCGCCTTTGTTGCGAATCCCGTGAAGCCCATAGACCATATACATACATATGCTAACTCATCCATTTCCACTTAAGCAGCAAGCAATGGCACGTGGACACCAGAAGATCCAGTCGCAGGCGAAGGCCTCCGAGAAGCAGGCCAAACTAAAGAAGCAACAAGGACACAGCGCCAACGACCAGAAGAAGGCGGCCCAGAAGGCACTTGTCTATGTGTGCGCCGTTTGCAAGGTGAGCCAGCTACAGTGAAACCTCCCTAAGTCAGCAACTGCAGTGGGTTAATCAAATGGTTTGGAGACAGCTCAAAGAATCACGCAGGAACTCGCTTACTTTAACAGTGAAATTTTGAAAACCATGTTTAAGTATCAGTTGTACTTTTTTTTTAAATTTAATTAATCCGGCTAGTACCGATAACAACTATATCGAGAAAAAGAAGAATTAATTTTGGCTCATTTATCATTGGATATCTTTACTTATATTTTTCAATATTGAATATCTTTTGAATAATTTACTTAAACGAAGCAATTACTAACATTTAAGATTAAAGAACATTTATTGCATAAAATTCGACATCTTAGGAGCTTTAAAATAAAGAATTCGATTTAGATGAAAGTTATAGTAATGCCGTCTAAATATTAATTACTCGTAGTTTGTGGCTAATGTGAAACCTAATCGAGTTTCTTCTCCATTTCAGTCGCAGATGCCCGATCCCAAGACGTACAAGCAGCATTTCGAGAACAAGCATCCCAAGAACGACATGCCCGAGGAGCTGAAGGAGGTCTGATGACCGATGTGGCCGGGTGCATATATAAATATATCAAGCTGATCGAAATCGACGAATTTCCTACCAGTACGAAACTTTTGCAACAATAACTTTACAACAGCCCCGACAAGACATCAACATTTAAGCCGATGAAAGGAGGGGGCGCATAAAGTTAGAACATAGTTTCCAAAGCTAAGGGCCTAGCTGAATTTTTTATATACACACTGCTGACTTTTGGTTTATACTTTGAAAATAACACATATGGCTACCACAACAATACAAAGCAAATTTCCACATAGTAAAATAAATACGTTTGTTTTGAATTTTTATTTTCCCTGAAAGGCAACCAGCAATTCAAGTAACAATAATTACTTGTGCTTTTGTGTGTCTTTGATTTGGTCTATTTTGAACAACGATGCTAACAATGTCGTAGTTTTGTATACGATTTATGCCAGAAATAAAATCAATCTTTTTGTACTATAAACCTTTGAAAACATCATGTAAATGAGAATTTATAAATACAATAAAAACGACATAATTGTTAAAACTAAGAAGGAAAGTTATTGCTGCACAGAAGCATTGTCTAATCTTATGTTTAGTGTATAAATGCAAAGCATTCCTGTCTTTGATTTCAATTCTACTTAACATTTGGCAAATCCCCAATTTAAATTTAGGATTTCTATGTACATTGTTTTAACAAGCACATTTCGTTCTATAGTTAAAAAGTAAAAATTAACGATTTCCCTGCACTTTCAGTTTCATGAAAGTTTTTTCAGTTCTTTGGTTGGACATTCGGCTACAATAGGTTGACTCCCGGAACTGCTGTCCTCTTTCGTTGTCGGAGTCTCAGCTGGGTCTTCTTGCGCGAGTTGCATGAAAACCAAATCCTCTTTTGCCGGAAAATCAGCTAGTACTGTAATGCCAATGTTGTTATCCGGCAGCGCAGGCGTTTCCTCGTGGTAACCAAACCAATAGATTATGATTCCAGGACCAAAACTGACAATAATACATATGTAATTAGATTGGTTATAGGAGGTATTCTTTTATATTACCGATTGCAGTAGCTTTGCAACTGCTGCTGGATGTTGGACTTGTGTCCCTTGGTGTCCCCAAAATTGGCCTTGCTCTCGATCCAGTTGATCACAGAGCCTTTGTAAAGGAAGGGCAGGATCATCTTGATGTCCGGCGTCTTGTCATATCCCATTCGTCGCAAATCCTGCTCGTCGTAGAAATGTATACCCGCCTCCTTAGCCAGATTCTTAAGCTTAAGCTCGTACTCCTCGCCCACTATGCGGCGTCGCAGGTCCGTTATGGATCCGTCTTGATTGTCGCTAACTATGCACTGCTGCACATTGGCCGCCAGCTTCGGATCGTCGATAAGATGCGGATACCTAAGAAGCTGTGAGATGTGCGATCGATGCCGAGTCTTGTACTTCTCTTGCAGCAACATCCTGCAGAGAGTCACCGGGTTCAGTGCCTCGGCACAAGCCATTCGAATCAGAAGGGCATTGTCGTATAAGTTTTTCTGCTCCTCGTAGCTGAATCCAAGCAATTTGGATTATTATTGGTCATGGTGTCAGGAAAGAACACGAGATTGTGGTCTTACGCTTTGAGAAGCCTTTTCCCGCGCTGATCCTGCTTCCAGTGACCCCGCACCCGGTTGAAGATCTCCGACTGCAGGATGCACGTCAATGCCATTGGCTCCACGTCCCTGAAGCGATTCCTCAACTCGAACTCGCAGTCGATGGCCAGGCCGTGGAAGCCGCTGATAAACCGGGTAATGTGATTGTATTCGCCGCCGCTTAGAATCTTTCGCTTCTGTTGCCCATTTCCGCCGGCCAAATCCGGAATTTGGGACATCATTTACGGCCAGAAATACAAAACTATTTCACCGAACGTATGAAAGAGCGCCAGAATAAACAGCTGTTCAACGTACGCCTATCGAATACACATTTAAATTTATCGATTGCTGAAGTGCCTGAAGTTTCTACACGTACCGAAGCGTTCACACTGGACGGCAGTGAATATCGAAATGTTTGCAATGAAATGCATTCAATTCAATTATTTTTATAAAATAGTAATTGACTTCTTATAAAAAGCTGAAAATATCAAAATATGTACAGTGCCTTCAAATCAGTTTGTGGGAATTAAAGCCTAAAACAAAAGCAATCGGGTTCGCGTATCGGCTATTGGTACGGGATCCAGTACCGCCTAACGGTAAACATTAAAAATCTATAAATTAACTTATTAACACGTAAACAACAAAATTCTGTGTATTTATTTTTAATTTCTAATTCTAGCCTTATATACTGGATTTCCACCCTTGGCTGTAATGTATTAAATGAAACCAGAAAAGTGTCTTAATTTTGATATATTTTTATTTTTATATATTCTTATACATAGCACGGGTTTACGATCATTTCTTAGGTTAACACTTGTATTATTTGCGTTAAGCGCTTTTTTCCACTCAATACAACTACAAAGTGTTATTGTTTAACTACGCATAATGTGCGGTATGCGAATTTTTGTATAATTGTTGACCATTGACTTAAAGCTATAATATAAATAAGCTTGGTTTTCTATAAATGCTATTCTTATTTATCATTTTGGAAGCAAAGATCATTCCCTTTTGCTCGATTTAACAACAGTGTATAAATGTGCACCTAAAATAAACTAAATGAGATACGAAAGCGTGTAATAAATAATAATTTTGAATAAATAATTGTTTAATAGTGTTGGTGTAAAAGGCAACAAAGAAAATGTGTTGTTATTGAGAGTCTGGTTGTGTTTTAACTCCCGTATCTAAGTAATTAATTCGAGTGGTTCATTCAGCTCGATGGTCAAACTTGGTTTAACAATAATTCATCTTAAAACTTGACCCGATTCCGGCCGAAAGCTCTTACCGGTTTACACGATCTAGTGTTAACAATATTAAAATTTATTAGCTTAAAGTTGATCTTACGGCTGCGTAATTGTTAATTGTTACTATTGAATTATCTTGGGCTAGGTCTAACTTCTTCATTATGTGTGTGTGTGATTACCTTAATGGTTTTTTAAGCTTGACAGGCTGAATATTCATTCTTTGCAATTATTCGGCTCACTTCATATAGTCGTGGTATTATTGAAGATGTTTGCAATGATTTAAAGTGTAGTACTTGACTAAACAACAGCATTTAGTTGGTCGATCGAAATATTGCACCATTGTGATGTTTAATTTCGGACAAACTTTTTTGAATTCACTCCTTAAGTCTAAATTATTTTAATACCAATTTGTTACTTGACTTTAGAGCTCTTCGTTTAAAGATTTACAACTAATCGAATTCGTTTCTAGGTTAATATTTGATTTTGTTTTGTTTTTTCGAAAGAAGGCATGGTTATGGAGCTAGCGATTTCCATGAAATACCACCGGCAACATTTAGATATTAAGTTATTTATAAACTATACTTGCTTAACATACAGTAGAATCATATATATATAATTACGCACAGGAGTGATGGGGATGAGTGATTGCAGGTGAACGTGGGAGCGGGGCAATGCTAACTTTAATACTATTTTGGAAAAGTCTAACAAACATGCGCTTTAGGCTCTACCAAATAAACAATTAACAATTAATACAAAGCGATTATACTGCTAGTAGACAATGGGGCGAAAAGGTGTTTTGTTTAGTCGATTAGATTTGGCTTCGATTGCGGATATTGTTAGTAGAAGTGCGGCGGCGGCAACGTTTGCGAGGGCAACGTTGTCGGCTGCTGTTCCCATCAGACAACAGAATCTTTCCGTATCCTGAATTTGTTAGCATGTTTTCGGGGGGGAAAGAGAGACAAGACAACATTTCATCAGCAATGGAAGGGATGGGAGTTGAGTTAGTATCAGGAATTCGGTTGCTTAAAACTATTTTCGCACCACATATAGTTCTCAGTCTGAGGAGCCCGCATCACGCCCACGCCGCCGCCCAGTCGGCGGTAGTTCATGCAGCCGCACAAACGCCATTGGTTCGTCTCTGGGTCGTAGACCTCGATGGTTTTCAAATAGGCGGAACCATCAAAGCCGCCCACAGCATACAGCTGTCCATTGACGACGGCCAGGCCAACCTAAAATGGTACGATTTCATTTATAACAATACTATTTGCCGAGGAAAGGTATAAAAAAAACTCACCCCACTGCGGCGGGAGGTCATGGCCACGATGGGGCTCCAGGTATTGGTCAGTGGATTGTAGCGCTCGGCGGACGAGAGCTCCATGCAATCGTCTCGCCC